>NW_008673412.1:140703-154888 GCF_000695815.1 Acanthisitta chloris
ATGAGCATCTGGTCTCATGCAGAAGACTCACAGTGTGTACTAGTGCTGCATCCCAGGGCCATCCTGGGCACTTGCACGCAGTTCCTTCCATCAGACAGGGCTGCCTGTTGTTGTTTGCAAAGGTTGTTTGTCCTGCAATGTGGAGCTTCTTTTCTCTTTTATTCAGCCCATCTGTTGCTTCTGCCTGGTCCTTTTATGCCAACAGAACAGCATGTGGGAGAGCAGAGTCTTGCTTTAATAAAGTCACTGGACTGGTACATACTTGTGCATGGTGATGATGGGTTATAAAAATCCCATGAATTCTTATCATACTCCATTTTATTCATTTAGTACTGTTTAGGCATTTATGGCCTCATCTTGTTTGAGAATACTAATGTATGAGGGTTTTTTTAGTAAGCAATAAAAATAGATTATGCTGATTTGCACAGTTCATCCACTGCCCAGATTTTCATTTGCCCCATGGGTAAATGCCTTTTAAATGCTAGAGGATTACTTTAACCACTTTTACTGCCACAGCACTATTCTCTGCAAAGGCATAATGCAAGTAACAGCCCTTGCTGCTGCTTGATGTTCCAGAGCTCAGCACCTTGGCTAAACTCACCGTGAACAATCACCATGGTGGGTTATTTTTCCCCATGACTACTCAATACTCACCAAAATACAAATTGGAGGAGGAGAAATTTAGGGTAGATCTTAGGCAGAAGTTTTTCCTGTGAGGGTGGTGAGACCCTGGCCCAGGCTGCCCAGGGAGGCTGTGGCTGCCCCAACCCTGGCAGTGTTCACAGCCAGGTTGGATGAGCCTTGAGCAACCTGCTCTGGTGGGAGGTGTCCCTGCCCAGGGCAGGGGTTGGAACTGGACAGTCTCTGAGGTCCATTCCAACCCCTAAATTCTATAATTCTATAAAGGGGATGGTGGTGAATAGAAATGAAAAAGGAACTTACAAACTTCAGCTCTTAAGGACAGTATAAAACATGATCAAACTTTTGCAAATCCAAAACCCTCCACATATACATTGGAAAACAGGTTTTTAATAGGGTTTTTATGTTTCTTTTTATGTTTTGGTTGATTGGTTGGTTGGATTTTGTACAGATGTTTAGGGCATGCAGAAGGAAGGCACAACCTGCAGTGTAGGTGTGAGTTCCTGTCAGGTCAGGCTTAGCCAGACCTGGAATAGCTTGGGGAAATTCTGTAAGATGACAAAAATGACAACTGTTTTCAAGAGGTTCTGAATAAAAACGATTAGGAAAGAAAAACATGCTTTGATTTATCTTTGTGGTAGCTTCCCCAGAAGTGTTTAAATCCTCCTTAGCAATTATTTGTCTGTTTTGGAAATAATATGGTGAAATTGCTGTTGGTTCTTTTAGATCCGGAGAGAATATCCCACTGTTTGGATGGGGTTTATTGCCTGTATATCACAGGGCCAGAACTTGTGCTATAGAGAAATGAGAGTCCTGTTATCTGCTTCTATTCTACCAAAAAAAGAGCTGAAATGGTTCTCCATAAACATGTGCACTTTACAGTGAAATTTGTTAGGAGAAATAACTCCTGTGCTCCTTTCCTTAGACAGAAGCTTCTGAGCTGGCTTTACTTACAAGTGATTGAGTCATACCGCAAAGCTTATGGTTTATATTTACTCCAAAGCTCCTGTTTGATAAATATTCATCATTTTGATGCCTTTATAATATTGTGCAATTTTTTTGCAAATATAATCTGCAGAAACGTCTCATCTTGTTTTGGATCCTGCTAAGCTCTTTGCTTCTGATGTTTTGTCAGAGTGGATTTCGGAAGCTCTTTTTGCTTGGTGGAGGCCAAAAATCACTTCATTTTCTTGGGTTTGAATTTGTCATATTTGTTTCACTGGGAATTGCAGCACTGGATTTTTTGAAGCTGGATGTACGAAAAAAACACTGTTTGGTCTTCATACAGTGATTTGGGTTTATGTACTTTTATCATGTGTCATCTTAATTATCTCCTCTTCTGTTAATGACATTGGTCTCTTCAGCTTTCAATCTGTGAAGACTTCTGCTGTGTCCTTAATTATGCAAATGGCTATTCCTGCCATTCCCTTTTCTGGGACAGGGTAATCAGATCCAAGAAAGTTTTCTGTGGCATTGCCCCTTCTCACTCATCTTGCTCATCTTAGCATCTTTCTGATGTTTAGTTTTCCTTTGCTTTAGGTCACTGAGCACAGTTTTTCACTCTGCATTCCACAGTGGTGCCTGCACTGGGAAAGCTAATAGGAGTTTGGCAAAATACAAGTGCATTGCAAACATCATTTCAGTACTGGGACTTCCTTCAGGTCATTTTGTAACATGGTGCATCCCACTTGTTCCCAGAACTCCTTCCAAAAGTCAGTGTGCTGCATTTCAGCACTGAATGGATTTCCTTTAGGCTGCTCAGGTGGTCCTGTGTCCTTGTATCCAAACTGAGGAGCAAGAATTTTCCTGTTAGCATGGTCATTGTGCATGGCACAGAGGAGGAACTGGTTAAGGAGAAATTACTAACATGAATGCTGGAGGAAATTCATTGTGCCTCTTTCAGGAACTTTTGCTATACTTACATTTTATAAGGGTGGTGAGACACTGTCCCAGGTTGCCCAGGGAGGCTGTGGCTGCCCCAAGCCTGGCAGTGTTCACAGCCAGGTTGGCTGAGCCTTGAGCAACCTGCTCTGGTGGGAGGTGTCCCTGTCCCAGGGCAGGGGTTGGGGCTGGATGGTCTCTAAGCTCCAATCCAACAACTGAAATCCTGTGATTCTATGATCATGAACCTGATCAAAAGGCAGAATATTAACCTGAGCCTTTGGTTCTCAACCATTGTTTGATAGTGATACTCTTTGAACATTTCCTTGGACCCAAAATGTTGCATGTAGTTTTAGCTTAATGGCACCAGTATTTAGCTGCTAGTGATGTCAGAATTGTACCCAGTGAGGTGGCAGATGCAGATCCTCCTCAATCATCCTTCACATCAGTGTTACACTTGTGCCAAGGTTGCTCTTCCCATCAGCAGGGGAAGGCTCAGGCTCAGGTCTGCCCAAGGGCAAAGTGCCCATGGGTTGTAGCTATGCAAACCAGTAGGTCATTCTGAGAAAAGAAAACAAACAACAAACTTTTTTTTTTAAGTAGGAGCCTGAAATGAGGATTCTTGGCATTTCTGCCAGTGCTGTGAGATCCTGAGGAGTCTCGTAACTTACCCTAAGAATTTTTCATCTCTTTTAAATTGTTGTATTAGCATCAATACCCATGAATCTTTGTCCCAACTATCAGCCTTGTGTTTATTGCTTCCAACAAACAGGTCAGGATCCAGTGCTAAATTTTTCTGCCATAATGGCTAAAAAGAGTTTTGCAGCAAGTGTAACAAGGACATTTAGATTTTTTGCTGGGGGGTTGCTTTCAAACCCCTCAAGCTGTGCTCAGTGAGAGCTGGCAGAGTTAGTCTGCTCCAGGAAACATAAATGTGCTAAACAGAGTGCATCTGAGCAAGGCACATCAGAAACAAGGCAATTAGCTGATATTTGGGGTGTAGAATGAGGAATAGGACAGATTGTTCACATCCACGTTTTGGTTTAATACAAATGGGGCAAGATTATGCCAAGGCACCAAGAAACAGTGAACTGGTCCAGGCAGGAGACACCAGAAGCTGAGATGTGTTCCTGGGTGGAGATTCCATTGTGCTCTGACAGAAGATGCTCTTCAGGTCAGTCTGAGGAGCTGAACAGCAAGACAAAAGCAAACAGCTGCAGACAAAGCTTGAATTTCATCCTGGGAGATGAGCTGAAGTTGAGGCTGAGCACAAGATCTGTCATGGTGATAAGTGCAATTATCTGGAAAAGGCTTTGAGAAGAGGTTTGGAGTGGGGGAATAAGATGATGTATAGCTCTATTTTAACAACAGGTTTGCTCTGAGCTTACTGCTCAGCTGACAAGCTCTTCAAAACTCCATGGCTGGTTGGGGAGTCTAATCAGTGAGGGATTTGCCCTCCCTAGAACCAATATATATTGTAATATGATTTTTTTTATAGCACAGTTGTTTGACAATTAGTGGCTGAAGTGTGTTTTATGAAATGTGTTTTGAAAGTTACTTAGTGAGAGAAGTTCTGCTAAAAGTCTATTATATTATTAAACCAGATTAAAAATGTCTAAGCTTGTGGGTATTAATATGAACTGTAAACTTTGAGATGTGAAAAATACTGTGTTTCTTCCCTCCGTTTGCTTTTGGCTGAGACTTTTCACATGATGACAGTAAAGCTTGGTACCATGGAATATTGTTGATGGAGCTTAGATATAGAAAAGATGGTTCTTCTTTCAGCACACAGAACTGCACTGAGTCAGCAACAGCAGAGACAAGTCCTATAAACTGCAGGACATGAATAGTACCTAAATCCTAGGTCTTCTGTAGTTCCATTAGAAAAAAAGTAAAATAAGTGTATATAATGGAATAGTGTCTATGCCTTAGAGTCCTGATAGCTCATGGGTTTGATTCCACTGTGTTTTCAAATGGAAATACCTTCAGAAAAGTTAGTGTTCAAAGTTTCCATGCTGCTTATGCTCTGGATTGCTGTAAAACTGCAGGATTTGATATTGCTTGAAAACATGTGGAAGCTAACATTACAGGGTTTGAGTTTTCCCTTCCCTTTGCTTTTGGTGTCAATGGAGTTAACTCATAGTCAGCTGATTAAACAAGGGTTTGGTTTTGGTTCAATAATTCAGTGTGAGACAAATGGTTTCTACTCTGCTGTTGCTTGACCAGAGCTTGAGACCAACAGCTCCAGACACGGGCAGAGGCAGGGATATAATTCCCAGGCAGAACACTGCATTCCCATGGAGGAGGAGCAGGAAAGTTGTGGAGCTCAGCCAGGTCCAAGCATTGCTGCTAAAACTGTCAAACAAGACAACACAAATATTAACAGACAGAACACCTTCACTGCAAATAAACAACACTGCATACCCTGAAAAGCCTCACAAGCTTCTCCTAGCAGGACTCCCTGAGATTTTCATTTAATGGGATGTCTCATATTGCTGCTGAAAACCTGCAAGGAAAATGGTTGCTGAAAATGGTTTATCCTTTTACGGCAGAGGATTCCTGTGCTGCAGCACTGGCAGTTTGTATCGACAGAGGGAAGAGGTTTCATCTCTTCTTCTTCAGTTTTGAGTGAAATGGCAAAAAGTAATCACCTGTCGTTAGTGAACTCCCAACAAGTTCACGTATTTAATCTTTGTTTCCAATTTGGTGCTTTGAAAGACATGTACAAACAAAACACCTGAATTCTGCTGCCAGTGCAATGTGTTTGGCTTTGGTGCTCGTGTGAAGCAGCAGCAGAATTTTGCCTCTGTAGCTTATTCTAACACTGCTCACATTGATGCAAAGCTAATAACGATGGGGGAAACCTTAGTGTAGCAGTGTGAGGCTTTTCTGTTTGAGAAAGAGTTTTAACACTGTCTAAATGACAGACTTACAATTAGTCTTCTGGCTAATGATGACATTAGTTTTCCAACTAATGGTCAGGACTGCTGTGCTAAGTGTAGCTCTGTGTTCCTGTGCTGCAGCTCATTGCTCTTTTCCTCCCTCTTTCTGCCCTCCTGCCCCTGTTTTTCCTTCAGTACTTCCTCTATATGCAAGAGCTCTTTTTGGAGATTTGCACGAACTGCAGTGCACTTCTCCTTGCTGCAGTGCAATATCTCCTTGAGACTTAGAGGAAAATGAGGAAAACTGGTTGTGTTGCAAAACTTTTCTGCTGAACAATCCCGAGTGTTTGAAGACTTGAGCTCTTTCCTTTGCAGTTTCCTTAAAAGCAGAAGTGGCTCTGGGAGAGATAGAGGATAGACTCCCTTTGCAAGTGGGAAAAGCAAAGAGAGAGCCCAGGGCACCCGAGTTCTGTTTGTACAGGAAATGTAAGTGCTGTTTGTTTTGCTCAGGCCACCTCTCAGGAGTGTACAGGAAAACTGATCATTGACTAAAGGATTTCCTTTTGGGTTTCCAGTGACAATTTGGTTGCCATAGCACTGCTGTCCTGGCCTGATGAGCTATAGGGCTGCAGATTGGGGTTCAGGCACTGTTGGTGGGTTTTTCTCTTTGTTGGTTTTGTTGTTTGGGTTTTTTAGTTGCTAGAGATGTTTATGATGTGTATGAAAGTATCCAAAGAGCAGTGCATCATCACAACAACTGTGCTGCAAGAGCTGGGAAAGAGCAAACTTTGTGTTCTTTGCAGTAGTGGGGAATATTTCCTCTCCAGAACCTCCTTACTGTGAGCACAGCTCTCTGCAGCCTGGAAGCTTCTCACCTCCAGGAAAGACAGTGTTTCCCTTTGGAGGCTGTTGCATTTGCACCAGAGGAGTTTTGAACACAAATTACTGTATTATTCACTGATTTGACATTCTTTCTTTCGCAGTTGTACAACAGAGCTGAGAAGCAGATTTAAAGCAGCATGAAAACAGATTTTATTTCAATTAGCAAGTCCTTTTGAAGTTTCATAACAAACTTGGCTTGGATTAATTTGCATGACTGTTAATGGATTAATGAGATAATTAGTGCCTTTTTTGCCTTTTGATACAGGAATCAGGAACTCAAAGACCTGGGAGAACTTGCTCCTCACTGGGACAACATGCGCAAAAGTGTTATTGCTCACTGTGATCAGATGCTGAGCATGTACCAGGACACTCTGGCAGAGCTTGGGAAGCATTCAGGTAGGGATCTGGGATTGTGTGGCAGTAGCCTCTATTCTAGAGCAGTTACAAGTTAGCTGAGGTGTTAGTTACTCAATACTGGTGTATTCAGCAGAAATAAACCACAGAGAAGTCATGGAATCACAGAATGGTTTGGGTTGGAAGAACCTTAGGGACCATCCAGCCCCAACCCCTGCCCTGGGCAGGGACACCTCCCACCAGAGCAGGTTGCTCAAGGCTTAGCCAACCTGGCTGTGAACACTGCCAGGGTTGGGGCAGCCACAGCCTCCCTGGGCAACCTGGGATGGGACAGTGCCACCCTCACAGCAAAGAATTTCTACCTAGTATCTGATTTAAATCTCTCCTCCTCCAGTTTGTGCCCATTCCCCCTTGTCCTGTCACTACATTCTCTTTGTGCTCTTGTGAGAAGTCCCTGTCCATCTCCTCCATTCAGGCTCTGGGAGGTTGAAGTTAGTAACATTTCTTATAAAAAGAACAGAAAAATTCTGAGTCTGCAGAACAAATTATTTCTTCTTTTCAATTTCTTTCTTCTTTTTTTTTTTTGTGGTTGTTCACAACTCATTCAAGGAACTTATCCTTTCCTGTTTTGTGAGACTGCTGGAATGATTTCCTGAATAACACAGTATTTTGAGCAAAGTTTTCTGTCTGTTTGCAGCACGTCCCTCTGCCCCTTCCTGTCGGTGTGTCCTCCTCCCTCCCCTGCCCTGCCCAGCCTGGATGTTCAGCTTTATTCTGAGGGACTCCAAAGGCCTTGGCATTGCTGCTGCTTTCTGCTGGTGTCATAGAATTTAGGGGTTGGAATGGACCTTACAGGTCATCTGGTCCCAACTCCTGCCCTGGGCGGGGAACCTTTACAAAATACATTTTAAAATTCTTCCTGAATCAGGGGGATTTTAGTTCTAATGATTAACAGTTGTTAAAATGAGAAGGTGCTGAAAAATGGTCTAAGTAAATGTTGGACTCCCGGAGTGAGAAAAGACCATCTCTCTTTCCTGATCTACACTCTTTTTTATATATTCTGTATCAAATATCTCCAGGTAAGTGATATTTTCATACATACAACATAATCCTTTTGGTTGGAGAAGGAAATGTTACTTGACAGTAATATCCTGCCATGATAGTTCTTGTACCCTTGTGTGTTCAGCACAGAATAAGCATAATACACATTAACTGGGACAGTGTTTCCAGCAGGCTCATCTCAGACAGCAGGAGAAATACTCATCACCTGAAATAAAGAATTGGATGAGAAGCTCCCCATGAGCTGCAGTGTGAGCTCAGCCCAGAAGCCAACCCAGGCCTGGGCTGCAGCCACAGGATTGTAGGCAGCAGGTCAAGGGAGGTGATTCTGCCCCTCTGTTCTGCTCTGGTGAGACCCACCTGGAATACTGCACACAGTTCTGGTGTCCTCAATGTGAGAAGGACATGGAAATGTTGAGGCAAGTCCAGAGGAGGCCACAAAGTTGCTGAAAGCACTGCAGCATCTCCCCTATGAAGACAGTTGGGGCTGTTGAGGCTGGAGAAGAGAAGGTTGTGTGGAGACCTCAGAGCACCTTCCAGGAGCTGAAGGGGCTCCAGGGAAGCTGCAGAGGAATCTGTGTTAGGAGCTGCAGGGACAGGACAAGGGGCAATGGGCACAAATTGAAAGAGGGAAATTGAGGTGAGATCTTAGGCAGAAGTTTTCCCTGTGAGGGTGGTGAGACCCTGTCCCAGGTTGCCCAGGGAGGCTGTGGCTGCCCCAACCCTGGCAGTGTTCACAGCCAGGTTGGCTGAGCCTTGAGCAACCTGCTCTGGTGGGAGGTGTCCCTGCCCAGGGCAGGGGTTGGGGCTGGATGGTCCCTAAGGTTCTTCCAACCCAAACCTTGCTCTGTGAATTAAAAGCTGGTTTGTTGCTCTCAGTGTAAAGACATGCTGAGACTTGGTTTGTGAACCATCATCTCCTACTAGAGAATTACACATGCAAGTGTTGCCCTACCCGTAAAGAGAAGATGAAACATCTCTGTGCTTAAGATTGATTCTTTCAAATTTTGTTTTCCAGGTTCTTCCTTCAAATCAAGTTGTAGCAAAGCAGAAAAGACACTAGAATTCATCCCAATAAATCTTCATCTGCAAAGAATGCATGTGCGCAGTCCTCGATTGAAAGGTAAACCACATTCTGGGGGACAAATTCCACAAGTGGGACACAGAATGCCTTGGGATACAGTGAAACTCACAGCTGAGAGCTGTGGCCTCCATTTGAGCCCTTTTTAGGGTGGAAATATCTTGATACACCCAGTTCCAACGGAGAACATGAGGTGGCTCTGCCTTCAGGTGCAACCTAAAGCAGAACAGAACTGAACATTGTGCTGTCCAGAGTTGGATCTCAACCACTTGGAGTTCTTCCCTGCATGGTGGAGTACCAGCCACAGTCTTGTCAAACTCTGGGGATGGCACATAGAGATTCTACAGATAAAATGCTTGGAAATTAACAGTATTAAATTGATTCGTTTAAAAATAACTTGATGTGCAGTTTGGACTTGCCTGGGTTTGGGAGGGTGTTGAGGGGGTAGAGCATGACAAGGAGTACAGTGACCTTCAAGGAAAGGTGGGATCCATTTCATGCCTCTTGCCAGTCACTGAAGTTTGGGACATTAGCTTGTTTTCAAGATTTTTGGAGTATGGCTTGATACAGAAGGTTTGTTGTATTCTGAGGTTTGTTGCTTGGGTTTTGGTTTGGTTAGTGCCTGTTTGGTTTTTCAAATAAGATCAAACTCAAACTTCCAAATTCCTTATTTAAAAATCTGCACTTCTCTACAGGCTCCCAGAGTTGAATTTATCACTTCTTTTGATGGGCTCTATAAACTTTCTGGGTGGTTATTTCCTGGTTGGTTTTGTGTGTATGTATCTAGAGCCTTCCTGTCTTTCTGGAGGGTTTCATTTCATTGTCTGAGTTCTCTCTCTTATGCCTGTGCATCTATTTCTGATACCAAAGCTTTGAGGTTTGGCTACTGTTTGGAAAATTTCTGGAGCAGCTGAGGATGTGCTCTCCCTGCTGGGCCACACTTAGGTAAATCCTGAGGTCAAGGAAGTGTCCAGCTTGTCTGTCCTCATTTCTCTACACATTCTGAGTCCTGCCTCATCTCCTGAAGCCACAAGTTTGGGTATTGACTTAGATCTGGGAAGATTAAGGAGTGATTAACTGAATTTCTTATAAGTTCTTTCCCAAAAATAAATTCCTTGGGTGTTGTGCTCATTCTGTTCCTATGGCACTTGAAGCAAATAAGTGAACGCAGAATATGTGTTTACTGAGCTGTATTGGTAACCTATGAGTGGTTAAAAATACTCTGTTATAGCAGTGCAGAACTAATACTGTCATGATTCATACTGACACACTGCACAATGTGCTGTGAGATTCACGTCCTTCTTGGGCATCAGCTTAATTTTTCATCGTGATCCATCATGTCAGTGGACTGGAAAAGCCAAACTCAGCTCTCATGTTTTAAGGTGGCTTTCTTAATTTCTGTTTTCCCCCTCAGTTTTCCACCTGAGATAGTGCTGGAGCACAACACAATACTTTTCCCTCAGAAATGCTGGGATGAACTCAGCAGCTCGGGTGGTGTGACTTGCCTGGCTCCACTGATGACAGTTTTACTTCTAGACTTAAATATCCTGTTTCTGAGGAAGCCTTAATGAATCATAGAATTATAGAATTTAAGGGCTGGAATGGAGCTTAGAGGTGATCCAGTCCCAACTCCTGTCCTGGGCAGGGACACCTCCCACCAGAGCAGGTTGCTCAAGGTTCATCCAACCTGGCTGTGAACACTGCCAGGGCTGGGGCAGTGGGCAGCCTGGGCCAGGGTCTCACCACCCTCACAGGGAAAAACGTATTTTTCACATCCAACCTAGACTTTCCCTCCTTCAGTTTGAACCTGTTACCCCTTGTCCTGTCCCTGCAGCTCCTAACACACAGTCCCTCTCTGGCTCCTTTTAGCCCCTTCAGATATTGTAACATTGCTCTGAGGTCTCCACACAACCTTTTCTTCTCCAGGCTGAGCAGCCCCAACTCCCTCAGCCTGTCCTCACAGGGGAGATGCTCCAGTGCTCTTAGCAACTTGGTGGCCTCCTCTGGACTTGCTCCAACAGTTCCATGTCCTCCTTACATTGAGGGCACCAGAACTGTGTGCAGTATTCCGGGTGTGTCTCACCAGAGCAGAGCAGAGGGGCAGAATCACCTCCCTTGACCTGCTGCCCACACTGCTGTGGATGCAGCCCAGGATCAATGTGCCCAGTGCTGCTTGTGCCCAGATCAGCTTGGGCAGTGCCACGTAAACATCTGCTCAGTGTTCAGTGAAAATACCTCAGTGATTATGCTGAAAGTCCTTCAAACCTCTAATACCTCCTGGAAAGGAGGATAATTTTCTGTAACCTCCTCTGTGGTCCTTTTAATACAGATTCTGTTGCTGCTGCTTGCACATAAGTTTAGCAGCATCCTTTACAGATACAAGATTGTATTGAGGCATACATATGAGCAAATCATAGCTCAGTGAATAGTTTTGGGGTAAACTGAGGTCTGTTCAATTTGTTGTCAGTGTACAAGCATAGAAATTACACTCTGGTTTTTGCCTTATTAACACATTCTACATCTAAGCAGATTGTAAAGCAGTAAGTAGAGTGATTATAGGGGTATTTTATAGTGGGTGGCTGTTCATCCACTTCCAAGTTGAAATACAGGGACTTCCAGTTATGGTAGATGTTGTATTTCCTTTACTAGACAGCAGTGCCTCCAAACAGGGTAACAGGATGGAGATTTATAGTGACACGTCGTGACAGCACAGATTTTAATTTAGTCAGTGTTTTGAAGTTAATTAGCTCCAAAGCATTTTTAGGTTTGTAATGCTGACCAGAAGCTTAATGTGTTATGTCTTTTCAAGAGAACCTCTCTGGGAACAGGACACTGTACGTTTATTTGCTAGATAACAAAAGTGGAATGAAATGTGCTTCTTACTGAACCACCCACATCTTTCACAGTGCTTGAATTTGGGCTCTTTGAAATGAATCTTCTCCTTTCTCCTCCCAAATCACTTTGCTTGGGGCACAGGGTTAATCCATCATCAAAAGGGGGACAGAGATAAATGTTAGAGTTGTCTTCTAAACTTGGAACTTTGTTTAAATTATGAAACTCTCCCTTTGTTATTTAATTGATGTTCATTGTGTCTTGTATTAGACAGACACAGTTTGAAGAGTTTCTAGCCAGTGCTGGTCAATCTGGACTAGGCAGCACTTTGACATTGAGTTGGCCTTCCTCATCTCAGGCTTTGATTGACATATGTCAAAGGGTGCCTGGAATATAACCAGGAGCCTGATGGGAGGGAGGAGAATGAGATTGGAAAGCATGAAAAAGCTCACAGAGCAACGATTAAACTGATGGGCATAAAACTAACCTTTACACTGTCAGATGGCTTAATTTAGGCTTTAATCCCATCTCTCCTGTGTATGCACATTGGTATGTGGTTTTATTTTTTGTTCAATATGTTCAGTAACAGGTTTACTTATAGCGAGCTTTGATTTGGGTTGTTCTTGGGTACTGACACTGAATAGAAAGTACCTGTGTGTTTAAACCTCCAGTAGGAACAGCTCTAAGTACTATTTCCTTATGGGATAACTGTATCCCTATCCATGTGGTAACCACCATATTTTGCTCTGCTCATCATGCTAGAGGAGTTCAATTTATACCTTGACTTAGCTTTGCTTTCACCCCTGTTTGTACATTGTGTTGTTTGGTCCAAATTTGGTGCACCGAGGGGATTTCTCTTTTGCATCAGGCCAGGGTGAGAGCCTGGCTGCCTCCTCTGCAGGCAGACAGCATGCTGCCCTGGGGCCTGAGCTGCTCCTGGCAGCAGGGTGCAGCTCCTGTGGCTCTGGGGCACCTGGAGCTCAGCCTGCTCTGCAGAGGTGGCAGCAGTGTGTGCAGGGAGTGACACTTCGGAGCTACTGGGGCAGTTCTGTACCTGTGCACTGATGCTGACACTGCATGTCCTTCCTGAGGAGCATTCTGAAGTATAAGTGGAGCACATCACAAGGCTTTCCTCCCGAGTCTGGCAGCACTTTGCAGTGCTCTGGAGAGTGGCAGTGACACTGCCCTGTGCCCATCACCAGTCACAGGCATTTTCCTGTGCTTGGCCATCCTTGCTGCCCCACGTTCCCCTGCATGACATAGGTGCTCAGCTCTGCTGGGTGTGTTTCCCTCTCAGCAGCTGCTTCTTGACCATGCTGAGAAGAGGCCACAGGCTCAATGAAAGCTTCTTGCTGGATAAATCCCCCCACCAAAGTGGGTCATGGTTTATTTTCATAACAGAGACCGAATCAAGATTTAGTCTTCTAAACATTTACCTGTATTTTCAAGGGGTATCTGTAAACACATTCAGAACTCATTGTTCAGCTCTCCTGAGGAGTTCAGGTCTTAATTTGGTTCCAGCCACTGTTGTTTTAAGCAATAGAACTACTTATTGTTGAGTACCAAAGGAGCTCTAATAGCCCAAGATTATGTATTATAGATAAATCTCTATTAAGACCTGAAAGAATGGGCTGTTTAAGAATCTTCAAGTTCACCTTAGGCTAATGAAATTATGTCACTTCTCCTTTTAAGTGGAAATTGAAGAGTCACCAATTCATTAGAGTTCAAATCAATTTGAGCAAATATGCTCTGAGATTCAGCTCTGGAAGTAAAGCATAGTTCATTAACTGTGAATCATTTGTACAGTGTTCTTGCTTCTAGGGATATTTATCATCAGAATGCAAGAAAAGTTCTATTTTAGGAGAGGATTAGGTTTGAATTTACATGGCAAGCTTCCTTGCTGAATAAAACAGTTCACAAAAAACATCCTCTAATGGTTCCTTTAGAAATATGTTTTAAGAACGAGACATTCTGACCTGTATTTTTGTGACTCCAGGAAGTTTGGGTACAAAGCAGGTACTGCTCAGTGCAGATGTAAATTTGGACTTTGAAGGAATAATTATTGTGGGTTGGGATGTAATTAAATCTCAGCACTGACAATCACAGGCTGTTTTTAAAAAGATACTTCAGCTCCAGTTCTGTGAGCAAAAAAACGTTCATCCCAGGTATAAGGCATCAGGTATATACAGAGAGCAGCAACAGTTTGTTGTCTCACCAAGGTTTCAGTGGTGTAGTTGATTTCCTATTCTGGTAGTTTTTCAGCTGAAAAAACCTGACTTTGGATTCATAAACACACATAAAAAGTAAGAGTATGTCATAGAGCAGAGCTCCTCGATTTAGGGTTTATAGCATTAGATCTGAAAGTCATGAGCATCATATCTAAGCAAATTTAAGCTGGAACGTAAAGACTTTTACTGTCTGATTTCTCTGGGAATGCAGTGAACTCACTGTACCTTGAAATCTTTAAATCAAGATTAGATGCTGAAAATAAGAGATGCCTTCACTCCCCCAGGAGATGTGAGCTTGATGCAGGACTCATTGTCTGTAAGCATGGAATCATAGAATTTAGGGGTTG
>NW_008673413.1:0-2970 GCF_000695815.1 Acanthisitta chloris
GCTTCCTGCGGATCCGCCCCGGGAGGGAGGGACTGAGAGACCGCGTCGGAGGAGGGAGGAGCGAGGAGCGAGAGGGAGGGAGGATGGAGAGGCAGAGGGAGACGGAGATGGAGCGAGAGCTGGAGCTGGGGATGGAGATGGACCGAGAGATAGAGTGGGGCAAGGAGAGGGAGATGGACCCTGAGATGGAGTGGGAAAAGGAGAAGGAGATGGAGCAGGGGATGGAGAAGGAGATGGAGCAAGAGATGGAGAGGGAGATGGAGCAGGGGAAGGAGATTGAGTAAGAGAGGGAGCAGGGGATGGAGAGGGAGATAGAGCAAGAGATGGAGCAGGGGAAGGAGAGGGAGATAGAGCAAGAGATGGACTGGGGCAAGGAGAGGGAGATGGACCCTGAGATGGAGCAGGAAAAGGAGAAGGAGATTGAGCAGGGGATGGAGAAGGAGATTGAGCAAGAGATGGAGCAGGGGATGGAGAGGGAGGAAGGCACCGTGCTGAGATGGCACTGCTGCAGGCAACACGATGTCTGAGCCCGTGGATGCTGCCCAACTAGCTGTTGGAACAAGTCCTGAGGAGGCCACAAAGTTGCTAAGAGCACTGGAGCATCTCCCCTGTGAGGACAGGCTGAGGGAGCTGGGGCTGTTCAGCCTGGAAAAAGTTGTGTGGAGAGCTCAGAGCACCTTCCAGTATATGAAGGGGCTACAGGGGAGCTGCAGAGGGACTCTTGGTCAGGACAAGGGGCATTGGGTACAAATGGAAAGAGGGAAATTTAGGTTAGATATTAGGCAGAAGTTTTTCCCTGTGAGGGTGGTGAGACACTGTCCCAGGTTGCCCAGGGAGGCTGTGGCTGCCCCAACCCTGGCAGTGTTCAAGGCCAGGCTGGATAAAGCCTTGAACAACCTGCTCTGGTGGGAGGTGTCCCTGCCCAGGGCAGGGGCTTGGGGCTGGTCCATTCCAACCCCTAAAATTCTAGGAATCTATGATTGCTTCCCTGCACTGTGTTGGTGCACACCTGTGATTCACTACACATGTGTGCGCAAAGAGCTCACTGGTTAGATTTAAGCTTCCCATTCTTCCTAACATGACTCTTAATACTTTTGAGGGGTTTTGCTGCTGTTTGGGTTTTTTTTTTCCAGTAGTAAATTATATCAGTGTTGCCAATTGATGTTGTTTTCTCACAAGTTTAGTAATACATAGTATTACTTAAACTTTAGCTTTCAGCTTTGATAACTATGATGGGTGTAATAATTGAATGTGATGTATTTTTGTGTAGCTGTTATAACTGTGAACAGAATCCTTAAAAAATTACTACCATTGCTCAAAAACTGGGGGGAACTGCAAAGGATAAATATCAGTAATAATCTTAAAGGTTCAACATTGATGTAATGACTTTTCTGAATCTTATGTCAGCTGAAGGCTTGGGTTTGAAAATCTGTTGTTTGGGGAGGAAAGTTACTGATCACTTGAAATACTGAGTGAATTTCCTGCTGTGGATGAGTAGGCCACATTTGGAAAATCCTTTGAGTTTCAGTTAAGCAACATTCACATGGGAAAGCTGTTCCTGATCAATCCATGGGAGCAACTGCTCCTGTCATCCTTGGGGCAGGATGGGTGAAGTGCAAACATCTGTAGTTCAGCTGAACTTCTTAAACTCCCTTTATGTAAGTCAAGGTATAACTTCATCTACAAATGACACTTGGTCCTCTCTCAGTTGCACAGGAATGTCCTTCCTGCATGACACCCTGAATTTTGGGCTCTTTTCTGAACATGACTATACCCTGGAGCATTTGCTCAAGGCCATAAATTGCTAGAATTTTGCTCAGCTGTTCTCAACACCATTTTGGTGAACTGAGATTATGATCAGTGTTTGCCATAACAATCCAGAGTGAAGATAGGGAAGAAAAGAAGATAGAGGAAATAAAACCTCAGAGTCTATGGGACAGACATAACTGCAAGTAGTAGACAATACCAACTGATCGGTGATTTCTGTGTCACTGTGTTAATGGGCAAAGGCAGTGAGGAGCTGCAGGAACAAACTGGGGTGTTTGTGAGTCACGAGGTACCAGCTGCTGGATTTGGATGAAAAATAGGAAGTAATAAGTACCACGTGTGCTCAACCCAAACAAGCAGCTGACTGAGTCTCCTGGGAAGAAATTTATGTCTAATCAGCTGTCAATCACTTTTTATAAGCAACTGGTTTCTCTGGAAACCAAATGTTAAGCCATTTGGAATGATATGAGACAAAAGATTTCTTGTGTCTAGACCAGAGTGAAATGAGAAAGAAATTTCATCTGTCCCTCCACACAGCATAAACCACACAGCATATCACTTTGGTTCATTCTTATGTTACTAACTGCAAAAGCATTAACAACTCTGTCCTTCTGCAGTTCTGCAAAGGCTATGGTAGGAAAACCTGATAGGACTTAATTTAACTATGAAGTCAGAGGTAAATTATTTCACCTCTGGGAAATACCACACACACAATCCAGACTGGGATATGGCAAGGATCCTTGTTAGCTTCTGCTATCCACTGATGTTTCTTACAGCATTTTTTCTAAGATCTGGGCAGTTGACACCAGCACTTTGAAGCAGGTGAGTGGCATTATGCCTACCAATAAAAAAAAAGGAAGAACCAATGCATTTTTAAAGCCTGATCTTTGACTCAAAGAGCAGCATGAATTCCAAAACAAGTCACTGCAGAAACAAGAGCTGTTTGCCAAAAGAAACAGTCAGAAATCTGTGATTGACTATTTGTAGACTTCTTCCTTGGTAATATTAAAGTAGCTCTTAGTAAGACATTATATAGTAAATACATTCATCACTTTTAAGCCAGTGATCTAAACCCAAGACTGTGCAAATATAACTGGCTTTTATTTTGCATTAGTTTGACACTACTGTGTTTCTGGTGCTTTCTCCTCATTTCAGACCATTTTCCTAAATGCTCTTTTGTAGCTCCTTATACTTCCCCCCCAT
>NW_008673414.1:0-10745 GCF_000695815.1 Acanthisitta chloris
CTGCGGCACCCGACGGGATGCTTCGGTAAGCCCCTCGCCCTCCGGTGAACGGTGAGAAGGGTCTCCCCGCCGCGGCGCTATGCGCTGCTGCCTCGTTGGAAGTTAATTCTCTGAAATGTAGGAACTCGCTTCTCGCTGCTCGCTGCGGTGGGGAGACTGGAATGATTTTTATTATTTTGGAATCCGACAGGAATGTGTTGGTGAAATACCTGATCGGTCCTGCGTTTTGGCATTTCCCCTGGTGGGGATGGATTTTTTTGCATCTTAGAGGGGGGGAGATGCGATGCGTGCGGCTGATGCAGTGGTGTGTTTAAGCTGGCGGGCAATGACAAGTTACTGTAAGAAGCCGTAGCTGGGAAGAGAGAAACTGAAAGGAGGATGGTTATAGGGCCTAGTTCTGCCTTCAAAAAGATTAAAAAAAAAAAAAACAAACAAAAAACCCAACAGACAGAACTCTCAAGGGTTATAACTGGAACAGAAAAAGGTCTTTGGTGGTAGCATTTATGATTCAGCTTTACATTATAATGGTTACCAGCAGCCTCATTTTCTTTTTATGGTCATCCTGGTTGCATGACACTTCCACTGGGCCATTGTTCTTAATAATTTAACCTTTTATGAGATTGTTTTGATTTACAGTGTAGATTAGAGCAAGAGTGAAAAAGTATTATATCACCCATTGGCTATAAAACTCCTTTGTACTATACGCGAAGGTCTCTGTTGCTAAAAATGTTATGAGAAAGGCTCTTCTTTTTTTTTTTTTTGTATTTTTTTCCCACCCAGCTAGTAATTTTCTAATTTTATTTTTACTTAACTTAAAAATACCATTGAGATATTGTAACTTTTCTCTGCTGAGCTATGCAAAATCTGTGACGAGTTTTGGATTCAATGGTTGGCTTGTTTGCTTGCTGGAGTCCTAAGTCATATAAACTATGTTGAAAATAGAATTAAAACCACAACTCAACATGTGCCTTGCCTCTGTTTGTTTTTTGTGTCTAGTCTGAAACCCAGAATAGCCCATATTACTTGTGATTTTCAAAACGACCTCTGAAAATAAGCAATGGAATTTAACACAGTCCTTCTAGGTTTGTCTCGGCGTCTCCGCTTGTCCAATCAATCAATACAAACAAATCTCCACTGAATCAGCTAGGTGTTACTTGATTTACCTGAAACACACAGGCTTGTGCTGTAACTCTCAAAATAGAAGCAAATGTCTAATTTAAATTTGAACAAAAATCACTATCAAGCAACTTCCTGACATGCCATAAACCGGACCCATCTTACTCTGCCAGAACAAGTTAAGCTACGCAAAACTCCTTTAGCTTGGGACAACATTTCCATAAAACTGTGTGGGCTGGCCACAGCCAGACTGCATTCTTTGTACTTATCCTGCATTTACGAATTGGTCTCCATCAAAAGCACAAAGCCTTAATTTATGTTCTGTTTTCCTGATCCTTCTTCTAATCTTCAAGGATTTAAGTATCAAGCTTCCCAGTTTTGAATAACAAACCATATTCCTATTTACAGTTATTAAACCTCAGAATAATTCTACAGGCTTGTCGTGACGTTGTTCCACAAGGATTTGGCAGTGACACCTGGTGAGTGCTGGGAGTCCTGAAGCTGGGGTGAGATCCCGGCCGGCCGAGCCGCCCGCTTGCTGCTGTCAGAAGAGGGAGATCTTGCCCTCCTCCCTGCCCACCGAGCTGGTTCAGCTCCCCAGGCCAGAAGACTACTATTCCCTCCCTGGCTTAATTTCCTGCCACTTTGGTGAGCTCCCTGGGAGGTTAGCTGGGTGCCAGGGGCAGCACAAGGGAAACTGGGGGTACGTGGTCCTGGAGAACCCTGTGACAAGCTTGCAGGATGGCTTAGCTGCCTCCTAAAACCTCCCACCACTTAGAAACAACAGAAAAGCAGCAAACGTCTTATGGTAACTGCCATCGCTCTGTCAGATTTTTCTTAGAGATTAACGCATTTTAATTTTTTTTCTAAGCAGGGCTGTTTTAGAAATGAAAGAATTACAGAAATTTCGAAGTGACAGAGGTCTCTGATCATGCCTCTGGTTCATTCCTCTCCAACACAGAAATGCTGTGTCATTATCTTCCCAAATGCCTTAGTTTTTATTAGAAGGCTTTGCCTTGAATTTGTGGGCTTTCCAAGAAAGGCAAGGCTGAAGAAAGCATAGTATGGCTGTGGTAGGAGGCAAGATGCCTTTGTTCAACAGCTGGAGTAGTTAAAATAAAACCCCTTAATAAATCACATTTATGCAAGTATCTTACTGTTCAAAGTCACAGCAGCCTAAAATACAGATGCCCAGTTTCTTTGGTTTGGATGCCTGTTTCCAGGCTGAATTTTGAATTGTGGATGGTATCTTAAAAAAATAATCAGACCTTAATTATCCAAGTTCATTGGACAAAACTAGTGACAGCCTTAGATTTGTTTTCATATGGAGCTTTTGAGCTATACAGTGTACGGACACAGGATTTAGGTTTAAAAGCAAGTTCAGTCTCAGAATACGACATCCTACATAATGTGGACTGAAGTACTTGTAACAGATTATAACCTGCTTAGTTAAAAAATAAAAGTCATTATGGAGATTTCAAGAAATGGCAAATTTGCTATCTGTTGGTCTGGTATAGTCGCCGGTCACTTCCTGGTTAAAATGTTTGACCTTGATTTTTCATTTCAATTTGTGAGTTTTCCAGCATGACATTGCTGGTTCCTTCCCTTCTAAATTAGTTTGGTATCATCTGAATCCCTTGGATTTACTCAGTCATTTACCTTTGTCTCTTTCCTGTTAGGTGTATAAGATAGAGTGGGGTCTTACAGGAGTGACACTAGCAGGGCCGGAATAGTTTAAAAAGCCAAACATACGTCTTCTCTGAACACAAGAAAAATAAATTGGAGTTGGTGATGGGCTTGCGCTGAGATCAGCAAGTGGGGCGTTCCAGTTGTCTCTGTGCTCAAGAAACTGTATCTCTACTTTGTAGCTAATGTTAGCAAACCTGCTCGCTCTCGCCTTGGTGCTCTTTGCCTTCGTGTATGTTCAAATATGGTGTTTCTCCCTCTTAGGTCCTCTCCCCTGGAAGTTCAGGACACAGAGAGCTTCCAGGATAAAACAGCTTGCGCTCTTTGGTGTCAATTCTGACCACATCCATTGTGAGCTAGGAAAAATGGACAAGGCTGAAATGGAGCTGAATAATTTTTAGTAGAAATTCATCAGGACCCCAGCTACTACGAGCTACTGCATACTTCCCTTTGGTTGCTTCTGCTGCCCAGGGGAGGAGCTGGTCTGTGTCAGACAAGATGCATGCCAGCCTTGCTGGTCAAAGTTGCCTCTTGGCCAGTGAAGTGGCTGCTCTGATCCCAGATGTGAGGTGAAGTCACGGCTTTCCCCAGCAGCCTAATCTGATCTCAGACTATACTGCCACCATTTGAAAACTATTCCTGGAAGTAAGACTTTTTTACTTTATGCTTCTCCTTCAGCCAGATTGGTTTGCTGTTTGCGCAGCATAAGGAATGGTGCAGGAAATGTGCCGAGGAGAGAAGAGGATCAAAGTGTGCTGCTGTCACTCAGACTGCTGTTGAAAGCCCTGCCCACAGGACCCCTCACTGCAGAAAAGACATTGAGGTGCTGGAGTGTGTCCAGAGAAAGGCAACAGAGCTGCTGAAGGGTCTGGAGCACAAGTCTTACAAGGAGCAGCTGAGGGAACTGGAGTTGTTAAGCCTGGAGGCTCAGGAGGGACCTCATTGGTCTCCATAACTGCCTGAAAGGAGGCTGTTAGCAAGGTGGGAATTGGTCTCTTCTCCCAGGTAACAAGCAATGGAATTAGAGGAAACGGCCTCAAGTTGCACCAGGGGAGGTTTAGAAAGGATATTAGGAAACATTTCTTAATGGAAAAGGTTGTCAAACCTTGGAACAGGCTGCTCAGGGAACTGGTAGAGTTACCATCCCTAGAGGGATTTAAAAGATGCGTAGATGTGGCACTTATGGACAGTGGTGGACTTGGCAGGGTTAGGTTAATGTTTGGACTCAATGATCTTGAGGATCTTTTACAACCTAAATGATTCCACGGTTCTTTCCATGCAGGCCAAAACAAAAGTGAATTGTGATGGCTGCACCTTCTGCAAGTTACTGCCTCCAGCTGTCTGGTTTTGCCTCCTATTTTCATCCAACACTGACACTCACTGCTTTCCTGGTGAGCCAGATTGCCATGGGCTGCTTTACTGAGTCAGCCAGATGAGTAACAGAAAACAAGGCAGAGTTGCATGCCCAAAAGTGGGATTTGCAGCCACACCAGTTTCAATTGTCTCTAATTGTCATGAAGCCATGGCTGCCATCTCATCTGGCAGATAATATGCTGTTTAAGAAGGTTGGTCCATGCAGTGAACAAAAAAAAAAATGAAGGGAAAACTGAACTTGCACAGCTGTTTGCTTCACGGGCAGCTCTGGAAATCCACAGGCACCAACTTTCTCTTGACTTGCAGCTCAGGAACTTTTCAACAAAGCTTAGAGCTGCCCATCTATAAGGCAGGCACTGGGTCACTGAGCTGCTCCTTTGGCACAACCTGTGGTAGCTGCTGAGCCCCTGGGGCTCTGGCCTGGTGCTGATGGAGCAGGGTGCTGCTGGATGAGGCATCCTCCAGGCAGCTCTTGGCAGGATGTGGCCTTGACCTTTCTGAACCTCCCTGCAGTTGGGAGTTGTGGAACCACTTCACAGGGATGCCCTGAAACAAATTAAAGCCTGTAGAGTGCTTAGAAATCTTTTGGTAAAGAAGTTACAGATAGGCAAGTTAGAAACAGTGATGACTGGGTGATTTTTTTTCATTGACACTATTACTGTTTTGCAACTGTGTGTGAGCCCTAGAGAGGCAAATGGGCTAGAGACATTCTTGCTTCATTTGGATTGTGCCAGTTCCCGTTACTCTTGGAAGAGTTGCTTATACTATCTTGCTGTCAGGAATAATCTGTGGGCACGTACATGTGTGCACAAGAGATGCAGTGACATGGACCATCTTGTGAGATCATGTCCTAGTGAGCAACGCTCCAGTTTGTGTAGCTGGAAAAGAGGAAATGTTTTATTTTATACAATACACTGACATGTTTTTGTAAATTTACAAATGTGTTTAATGTATACATATTATATAAATTATATTACATGCATTTGTAAATTATGAATGCATAAACATATAAAACTCATGGGTCTTTATAAAACTAACATGAGTGAAAATCTCTTTTTTTTCTTTTTGAATAATTTCCAGATTTTAAGTTGATGGTGTGGTTTGAGCTATTCTACACTTTAAAACCACTCACTCTGTTACAGCTCTTCATATAAGTTGATCTGAGATGGTCTTACAATCAGGGGCCAGTAATACTGCCCCCATTTTACAGATGGGTAAATTAGGGAACAAAGGTGGCCCAACGTCATCCAAGAAAGTAGCTGCAGAGGTAAAGTATGAATCCAAATCTTTGCACTTTGTCATATCTTGAAGACAGAGCAGTATATTTGAAGTAAATCTTATGCCTCGCTTGAAATATCAGGAGCTTTGACTGACATGCAAGAAGTTTTATCCTACTGACTTTGTATGCACTCCAGGTGGTCAGAGCTGAAAACTGCTCTATGAAGAAGCACACCTTATTCTAAACGTGCTGCTGTTGTGCTACTGGAGAGAAATACACAGTCCTGTTTGCAGACAAAGATTCAATCCAATTACACTATTCAATGGAAACTGCCTTTACAGAGACACTGTCAACTTGAAATCCAGTGAAATCCAGTGGAAGATTTAAGGCAGCATCTCCTACAAGTTTTGTTGAATGCCCCCACCAATCTTTATTGGTTTTAAATATCTGTTATGTGGTAAAATTGATATATACAAAAAAAGAGGCTTTAGGATGGCTTGTTACAGAGAGCTGTACTAATTTCTTAGGTGTTTGCTGAACAAGAGAAATCATATTTATGAGTATGGGAAGGAAAAATGAGGCTGATTACAATAAAAAAAATTCTAAAAATAAAAGGTAAACAGTTATGGAAAAGACGTGATGAGATTAGAAGGAAGCCTGGTATATTAACCTTAAAGTACAGTTAATCTAAATAATTTTCTGTAAGAGAAGGATAATATCTAAATACAGATATGATTAAGGCACTGTGGTTCTCTACCACAAAATGCAACATGTCCAAGTCCATACCGACAACTGAGATCAAGATTAAAGTTCTCCAGTGCATGAAGTGAATTTCAGTGCAATGTCAGCAGTGTTACTTCTTCAGAATTTTGTCCATCGGAAGTGGATGCAATACTGGCTATAGTACACCTCATACTGTGTGGACGAGCACAGACAGCCATCTCTGATGAGAACTATCTCAGTCATCCTATCACCCTACTTTCAGTACTTTCTGTTTTCTATTTCATATTCCTCAGCACAGAAGCAAACTATTTTGCTGATTTTAAGCAAAGTGTAATGCACTCTGTGTAGGGTTTGTGGAAGTTTAAAACAACCATCCACATCTTCTGCTCTGAACTTCCCCATTCAGAAATGTACCCTGAATTTTTACACCAGTTTTTAAACTCAAATATACCAGTCACTTCTAGGTCTCACTGTGTCTTACTTACTTGCTTCTTACATACGTGACAGTGGGCAGATATGCATTTAAACTGTAAGGATGCAGCTGTCAAGATTTAAAAATGCTATTAACTAACATGACTAGACGCATACTGTATATCCAATATATATACAGTATATTCTGTTTATAGTGATGTAAGGCACTTTACATCATCAAACTGAAATAAGCTGCATCGTTTCACTTTTTACAGTGATGGAAATGCACTTACAGTAGAAGACAAGCACATTTACATTTCTGTGTCAGTGTTTTTCTTTGGTGGCCCCAAAACACTTGAGGAGGTGAGAGCTGCACTGAAACACAGAAAGTAGAAAATGGAATGGAGTTACTGTATAGCTTCAGTGAGACAGGGAACTGCTAGGGACCCCAAATTTAATTAATAGTAGATAAAAACCAATTTGCTCTATAGCTCAGAGAGTTTTGCTGGCAGCAGATAACAAATAAATCCAGGGATACATAAAAGTGTGAGGTCTTTCTGATGGACAAATCTTGCTTCTAGGGATGAAGAAACTACCTCCATCACATTTAACTGGCCAAACAAATATGGAAGTTGGGAAATTGATCAAGAGATCCTAAAAACAGTCTCCTGTAGTGCTCCAGATGTAAGCTTAGGTCTGTGAGACTAAAGGTCTCAGACTTTTGGATCTGTTCTGTTGAGGAAAGAGCTAATGGTGCAAGTTAGGAATTAGCTTGTTTTCAGGGGCTGAAGAGACTCCTTTCTGCATCACTAAATTGTGGAATTTTCCTGTAAAAGTCTCCAAAATTTTTTCTAGCCATGGATAGTACCAACTTGTCCTCCTGTATCTGAGAGTTCCCTACAAACCCACCAATGATGGGTACCAATAGGGTAACCTAGGGGCCAGAAGGCTCATCTCTCAGTCTGTGGTACCCACAGCATTGCCAGCTTGCTAGAAAAGCCTGAAGAAATACGGAGAGGAAAAAGAGGTTTCTTAAATAAACTTCTGCTTTAGTTGATCTGTTGTTCGGCAGAATCCACTTCACTTTATTCAGAAATTCTAACAATGACAAGGCGTGCACTTGGGTTTCTCTAGGCATGTATTTTACAGTTTATATGTCCTCTTATCACAGCAAAATCTCCTCTAAATGCCCTTGGGAAGACAGATACAGTTCCATGGCTTTTTGTTTTGAGTCCCACACTAGCTGACTAATCTAGCAGCTAGCAATTGCTGAAGATTGAGGCACTGATAATTCCTCTGCACCCCAGAGAGAGGCAAAGAAGCTAATTATACATTGATTGTGTATCAGTTGAGGAAATCCCCAGATGAGGAGTTGTGGGTGTATTTCACTTTCTTTGCACTACTTGAGCGATGCGCTTGGAACAAAGGAGGACAAAAAAAAAAAAACAAATCCAGCCCTAATTACTCATACTGAACTTTCGGCCTTCTTAAAATATGCTCAACCCAGAAAGCAAACCCAGGGTTGAGTGAAGCTTCTTCCAGACGTGTTTTTTAAGACTGCGCCATTAGAGGCCATTCTCGCTGAAGCATCTGCTGAGAACCTCTTGAGTATGTATTTAAGGAGCAGTCCTGCATGGAGTTCCTTCCCTAGTGGTGTGCCAGTGTTCTTCCCTTCCTATTAGAAGACTAACTAAAGATCTTGGACCTGTTCCACACTTAAACTCCAAGTATCTTTATCTTTTATCTGTCCTTGCAATATGATAGGCCAGAAACTTTTACTGTCTGGCTTTTTGTAAGGCTTGTTTCACAATCTGGGTAACGTAGATTTCTCTGCTTCCCATTTCCACTTCTGTAATCTTTGTTATATTCAATTGTATGTCTGGTTCATTTCTGCAGCTCCTGCCTACATTTCATGCAGTTCTTCATCTTATCTGCAGTTGCTATCTGCACTCTCAATCAGCTCATCTCTCTTTATTAGTAATAGATCCAGTCAGTTCATATGTTTGCATACATGCTAGGATGGTAGTGTTTTGTCTTGCCAGCAGACAGAGATTTTAGTTGTGATAACCTATATGCTTGTCTGAGGGATGTGAAAATAGTGTTATGAATGTTGTTTATGAAAACTGAGGTTTGCACACCTTCGGTTGTTTTCACATACTGTAGTTGACTGTTCTCAAAAAAGTGACAAGCAGAACTGACAGCATTGCAAGCACATCATTCACATCTGATCCTAACTAACTGACCATGAATATCCTCAGCATTTTCCCTCAATTACCTCTGTGTAGATACCACTTTGAGGACAGTTTTCTTTGAATTATCCTATACTTTCATCGCTCCATTTTAAACTCTGATTATACCTTATTTCCTCTTCCTAATTTTTTCTTCTACTGACCTTCCACTATGCATCAACATTCTTCATAGGGAAATCAGCGAGCTATTTGTTGTTAATTTTTTATGTCTTAGATTTTGTGCCCAGTACATAATGATCCAGATACATCTCGACTTGCATGCTGTAACCCTGGCTTTCTACTTCTCTCTACTGCCAACAAAGCAAGTTTATTTTCTAATAACTTAAAACACCTCCTTTTATCCTTAACTCTCTACAGATGCTTCCCTCCTTCTTTGTTAATTAAGTCTGCCTGCTTCCAAGGATCCTCTGTCTAGAATGGTGCCTGTCTCCTTGCCATGTTTGGCTCTGAGATGGAATGTGACAGGTAGCTGCTTCTGTTCCCCTCCCATTCCTGAGCATCACAGCAGAAAGATGCCAGCTTGCCTAAAAGGGGCTCTCAGCCAGTTTTTGAGTGAGTGTTTTGAAAACTAGTTAGGCAGTTTTCCCACTGTAGACAGGCTCATAGAAGGACCATTAATTACTCAGTGTGGGCTTAACCATGGGCAGTAAAAGGGGGCTTTTGTGTGTTTGTCAAACCCTCACCATTATTTGTACATGTTGGTTTTGTATTTAATAGGATTGCATGACTTCTTTGCTCTATATGCCAAAATGGATGGTTCCTTTCAGTAATAAAACAAAGCCAATAACCTGAAAAGAACCACAGCTCAAAAGCACAAACTTGACCTCTGAGTGACCTTGACATTTACAGACTAAAAAGAACTTTTCTTTGAACAGACAGAAGAAGTCAGGAAGCCAGCAAGAACCAGGAGAAAATGGTTTTGTTGCTTTCTGATTACATTGTTTAAACCAACATACTACATGGTTTACAATACTTCATTACAATGTATTAGGGCCTGGAGGTGATTTAATGTCTGTTTATAACTGAGACTAATCTTGAAATAAACAAATGAATGTTTGGAAAATGGATGAAGCTGTTCTGCTGGAGACAGCGTTAAATGCATCTCTGAAGAGTAAATCATGACTGTACAGCACTTAAATGCTTTTTATTTCTACCTTCAGTTGTATTTCAGTAGTTTTATCTAACAAAATTAATCATGGTGCAGTAAAAAATTTCTAATTGGTTAGGACTGTCTAGCAGCCATACATTCTATAACAAATCCACAATTTAAAAACTGTTTAGCCCTTTAAAATCGGGGGAAAAGATAAACTAGAAGACGCTGCAGCATTATACTAGGCACCATGGTGATCTAAATTAAATCTGTTACAACCTGTTCTAATTTAAAATTGCTCCGTTGTGCAAATGAAGGGGAAAAGAAGAAGAGTTAGTTCACTCGTTCAAAGCATTTTCATATTCCCCGATAAATCCTTCATCCACCCTGCTTTTGCTTGTGGGCTGCACATTCCCATTTCCTTTGTGCATCCCCTGCATAACTGCACATAAATGTGGTTTCAGATGGAGCCAAGAACTCTTCCTCCAGCAGTTCGGTATCAGTTCTGGTCTCTATCAGCTGAGGACCAGCAATGCCATTGAATGTCACCATCAGGGTGCCCAGTGGCTCATGGCACCCAGAAACTCCTCTGCAGCACTGTAGGCAGGGGCCTTGCTAGAGGAGGTTGCTCCAGTTTCTTCTGCCAAAGGAGAAGTGCACTCATCCTGCCATCCACCTCTGCAGGTGATGCCTTGGTCACTTCTCTCCCTCTCCTACCACCCAAAGCCCTATCCATGTCCCCCAGGCATTTCACAGCACATTTCTCATCTTCTAACACCTGACCTCCTGAATTTCCAGAAGTATCAGACAGCAAGCAGTTAAAGACCGAGATAAGAGGGACATAAAAACCAACCCCAAAGTGAAGTCGGACGGCTCC
>NW_008673415.1:0-577 GCF_000695815.1 Acanthisitta chloris
TAGTGCTGAGGAGCATTGGGATCAATTTGACTTTACTTGGCAGGGGCCACTGTATACTTTCACTAGATTGCCCCAGGGGTGGGTGCACAGTGCAAGCACATGTCATGGAACTGTGGCTGAGCACTTGGATGAGATAGCGCTGCCCTCTCATGTGCAAATAACTCATTGTCTAGTGACATTCTGATGCAGGAGAGCAGCCAGGGGGAAGCCCAACAAGTCCTTGAATTAGTTGGAGATCATATGGAACAGAAAAGCTGGGAAATTAACCCTACTAAAATCCAAGGAGCTTCCAAACCATGAAATTCCGGGAATTTAGTGGCATTCAAGGCGAACAAAAACAACAGTAACAGTGGCAGTAACCACAAACAGACCCAGTAACCCAGGCCGTGACCTGTGAGAGGTACATGCTGGAAGAGGGGAAGTGAAGATTGCCTTGCAGCCCGTGGTGAAGACCCTGGTGAAGCAGGCTGGCTCCCTATGGTCCATGGAGGACTATCATATGGACTATACACAAGAAGTGGGCTCACCAGCACCGACCAAGTCCAGGGGTAGAATTACCTCCCTGGTCCTGTTGACC
>NW_008673416.1:0-11864 GCF_000695815.1 Acanthisitta chloris
ATAAATGTTATTACTTAAATAAAGCAATGACAATTTTTATTTTTTTACCACAACCAAATGACACACTTAGTCAAACATCTGTACAGTTGTAGAGAAATGATCACATTCAGAAAGACAGAACAAACCAGTTTTCACAGAGATCCAAGTAATGGGATACTGGACCCCTCAGTAGTCCCTGTCTGAGGTGGGAAATTATTACCCCCTATGGTAAAGATCCTCAAGGACCATGGCTGAAATAGACTATATCAGCTGTGAAGGTCTGGCTGAATTCACCAGGTCTGGGTAACCTGGACTCTGTAGGTCTGAAAAATTCAGCACTGCACACAGCACACAGCCCTCACCCAGAGTCCTCACTATTACTGATGCGGAAGTGAACAGTGTCTCTTTGCACTATTGTCTTATTTTAAAAAAATGAAAGTTACTGGAGTTGTTGGAGAAGACCAGTAATAAAAGAGCTCAAACAACACAAAATTTCATGGCTGCTGAGCACATACTGGGCTGAGAATGTTTTGAACTTACTGCTCAGCTAAATTCAGAGAGATTAAATTTAAATTTCTATTCCTCTAATGATGTCCATGTTGCCAGTCTCACCAGCTGTTACCTGCTAGAGATAACTTTTTTGAAACAAGGGATCAAATCTCAATACAATTTCAACTGGGTAAATATATATTTTAAACCATTAATCACCCAAATGGGACTTTTTACATTAAAGTAATCAAGGGATACCAAAGAAATTTCACACTGTCAGATGATAGCAAGGTCTGAGCATGTCTCTTTGCTTTCACTTAATGCCAGAGAAGCCACCTCCAGTGACCTTCTTGAGACAGCTAAAGTATCTGTGAACTTCTGCTCATTTCTGCAGGTCAGTTCAGAGGCTATCCCTAACCTTCTCGCTCCTGTGCTTTGTGAACATGACATGCAAGTCTTGGAGCTCCTGTTGTTCTCATCTCCCTTCTATTTTCATATAGGCAGAAAAGACCTTTACATTTTTTCCAGCTGAAATGCAGCATTCATGACAATGTTGCACCTCATTTTGTTCCCTGTCCTCTTCTACACAAGCAATTTTAGATGCAAAATGAACTGCATCATGGCTCAAAAAGACATCTACATAGTGGCTAACTGTTCCTGGAGAATGTTTTCCCTAAAATCAACACAAATTACTGCCAGCCTACATGGATGGTCTTCCACACTTCCTGCCCGTTAGCTGCAGGTAACTGTGTTTGCTTTGTGTCAAGGGAAGTGAGGAGGCTCCATTTCAACAGTTTTGCAGCTTATGCATCCCTGATCACTCATTCTTGTTCTCCAGGAAAGGCTGGTCTGTGCAAACCAAAACTGGAAACAAAATGGACAAGTAATGCAATTTTGTCCTCGAGGCTTCTCATGTGTTCTTTCCTCCCCACCCAGACACTGTGCCTCTTTAGTGGGGTCAAGAATGGAGCCAGCACAGGAACTTCTAGATACTTTGCAAACTTAGAGGTACTTTTCCAACATCTTTGAAATTAAGCATGACATGGAGGGAAGGCCTGGATAATGAATGAAAAAGAACAACATCATTAGGAAAGAGAGATAAAATTTTGTAAAATTCTAGCTTGTTTTTGCACTAGCTTGAGCCAGGGTGCATGCACAAAAGACAACTGCTACAATAACTCACGTTTCAGCTTATATTACAGTCCACATGAAACCACAGCAGTGGTACAGTTCTCACAGAATCACCGGAAACACACAGCTCCTTGTATGACTAATGCCTCTGTGCAATATAATAAATGCAGAAGGTCCCCAGTTTGCAAGTCTTTTAGGCACTGGAGAAGGCTCTCCTTTTCAAACATACAACTTTTAAATATCTAAACCTTCTGTTTTGATATGTTTTGTTATTTGTTTTAAACCTTTTAAAGATTCACTGCCAATCATGGCAGGAGTCAACCCCCCCATGTCTTCTAAGAGACATTCAAGAGTATGTTTACAACACACCCTGCCACAGAAGAAAGATGGGAGGAGGAACACCATACTTGTGCAAGGCAAAGAAAACAATTTGGAAAGTGAACAGGGGAAAGAGGGAGAGCTATAGTTGGTGATACAGTCAGAAGCTGCACCAATGTAAACCCATGGAATATCATGGAGCTGCCTAGTTGCTGCATGACCATGGACGTATCTTGGGAAGACAGGAAGCCCAGTTTGGCTGAAGAATTATTTTCTCCACAAAGAAATGAGATCAGGCCAACTGCCATGGTCTAGATTGTTTGTGCAGGGCTGAAAGTCCAATTACAACAGTTATTCAGAAACACTGTGTCTTCAGTTTGCCAACTACAGTAGAAGTTGCCAATGGCATTTTAGCGGGGGGGAGGGGCACGACATGATGTAGATAGCACAGCAAATGCATCATTATCTACCTGGTTTCCTGGAGGGGGACCATGTCTGCTCAATCAGACAGCATGATGCTCTCTGACAGTCTGCTCTTGTTTGCTAAATCACATTTTAAAGATTATGTAAGTCCTTCATTCAGACTGGAAAGATCTGATAAAATGACTCATCCTTAATAACCTGCTAACATGATAACTCTGAAATCACACAGTACATAGCAAAACCATGCTACAGCTTCAATGTGTATAACACTGGTGTTTTAACTGCATTACAGAAGCCTCAATCTTTCACAGCACAAACATCTAATTCAGAGTGAGGGCTACTCTGTAGAGGTTGCTATTTTCCATTGCCCTTTGTTCACCAAGTAGATCTGCTATGGCAAAACCCTGGTTCTGGATACAGAAGATATTCCCGTTCCCAAATGGAATGGTGTCTCAGTTGATTTATTAACAGATTTCAAGGAATGGCAGAAAGCCCTATTGTTGCAAAACCATACCTCTAAAGAGTAGCCCTTTTCTATGTTATAGGATGGGACTTGGCTTAGCTAGCTTAACACGGACAAAATTCTTCCTAATTTTACACACAGCAGTAGGAACTGGCCCTTTGTTATGACACAGAGAAGATGCACTGAACAGCAGGTGAGTCACAGGAGCAAGAGCAATTGGTAGCTGTCCAGCATGAACCCTTTCCATTTTCCTGTGAAGAGAATGAACAAACACTGGCAGGGAACAAAGCTCTGGCTACCTCAACTGCATTTTCTCCTTGGTTTCTTGCACACGAGAGTGATAGAGTGGAACTTTGGTTAGGACATTGTGGGATGTTCTTCAGGACAAATGGGAAAATCTGTGATGTGGCTCCCTCAGAAAGGAGGCAGCAGAGGTGAGGATATGGTGAAGGAGTGGAATGCAAAACAATGGTATCATGCAGAGGTGTGCAGTGGGAATTGGTTGCCCTCCAGAAGTGTCTGTACATTGGAACATGCATTTGGTGGACCTACAGCTCAGAGAGGGAGATGGGTGGATTTTCTTGTAAAGAAAGAAATAAATCTTCTTGGGATCCTGTCCTCCCAGACTCTCAGGTAGTTAGCAATGGATTTGCTTCCCAGCATAATGCTAGACAAGTCGATTCACATCACCAACTCACATCACACACGTGTGTGTTTGAAACTCTACTACCACTACTGATTATTAGCCCTTCCCCACTGATGTTTTTTTCAAGGAAACAGTATAGTCAGGACTATACTAACAAACTCTGAGACATGGTACCAAGGCTTTACCAAGAATTTTCTAGAAGTTCTAGATTCTCAACTAAGACTACAGTACAAAAATTACTTTTGTTACTAATAAAAACAATATTTCTAATCACACAGCTGTATAAAAACTCTGAAACCTGAATCCTAAAATATTAAAAGACAGGTGTAAAAAACCCATGCATTTACCCATTTTGCATAACATGAATTTCAAACCAATCTTACAATAGCTGAAACCTGACTTTTAAGTATTTCTATGGAGAAGCAATGCTTTATTAGCTTCTATATTCAGAAAAACCTTTGTGTGCTGGACTCTGCTTTCCCACAGTAGCAAAAGAAGCTCAGAGTATTTTAAATCCTTTCTGTTTTCAGCCTCTCCACCCTGTCCAGACTTACTAGGCTGTTAATCTATCATCATCTGAAGGGGAAGCACTGCTTCATTTTTTGAAGGACCTATCTTTTCATACTTAGAAGTAAGGAAACACAATTGACTGTGAACAGATTGAGACCATTGTGTATTAAAGGTTTAGGCACCATGGTGTAAGTACCTATCTCATTCAAGATTTTAGCTAATGGGCATAATTAGGGCTTCTCCTCTTACTAGCATTTCTTAAGCCAAATGCTTAGCCTTGATAAATTACTGAAGTCAACAACAGCAGAAATCCAAGTGGCATTTCATTGGAGAAGGCAGAGTAGTACTGAGGTCCCCGCAAGGTCCTGTTGCGGTCCCACAGACTCAGCAAGCCATCAATCCAGGATCACATGCAGTATTTCTCTTTCACAAAGCAAGATGCTGAAGTAAACTGCAGCAGCTGCAGCCTTACCCAGATAGTGCTCTCCAAATGCTGAAGGCCTCAGACATGCAACAGAGCACCCAAAGTCATGCCACTGCTAATTACTTTCTCTGCCATCTCCTATGAGGAGACTCCTACTGACAGTGGAGTTACAGCTCAGTCTCTTTGCCCCTGTGCTTTGATTTTTTCACTGATACTGCTAAGGACTAGAATGGAATAACAATCAAAACAAGCAAGCAACCTGGAAGGACTGGGAATAGATCAGTACCTTTTCTCTAATTTTAGACTTCAGATCTACAAAACTTCTATGTCAACTCAAATAAAACTGAATTTACTTTCTGCTTGATTGAAAGGCCATGAAGCAAAAAGAAGGAGAGAAAGAAAGTATGCTGAAAAATAATGACATCTTATAGGAAAGGTATGAATCAACTAGGACTCCTAGTTTACTGTGAGGGAAAAGGGCAGATTTCCACCTCTGAAACAAACTGCACATGGCTCCTTCAAGTTAGGAAAATATGTTTTTAATTGAGTGACTCTCCAGGAAACAAAAGGATATACATTACAGAGGAAAGGCTCACAAATTCTGGCAAGTTCTGCAAGCCTGTGAGATAGTTTGCAATGTCATGTATCTTTAAACTGGGGAGTAATTCCTCCAGCTATGCTCAATTGACACTGTTCCTTATCACTTTTTGTATAGTCTTCAGCTGGTGCCTTCAAGGGAAAAACAACTTTTCACCTTAACAAAATCACAATTTCAAAGTTACTTGTCTGTTTTTAGCTCTGTGAGAAATTATTTAGAATAAAAAGGAATGTACAGTAGAAACAAAACAAAGCCTTCACATTAATTTTCCACCTCCACAATTCTAGGCTCATCCCAAATTTTACCTTTCAGTTATAAGTAGCAAGTGCCTTCCCCTTTGTGTGTTTCAGAGCTTCTGTGCTTAGACCTAGGGCTTTCTGAAATCGGTAGGAGCTCTGCTTTCCTGAGAGAGAGGTGCAGGGGGAAGTAGGAAGAAAAAACAATACACGTTTCTGGGCAAGTTATTCTGTTCTCCTTTCAGAAAAATGTCATGGTTGTCTGTCACATTTGCTCCACGAGGGCACAACTCTTTCTAAGCTCATGGTTAGACTTCAGGGAAGATGCTGTCCTTGCCAAGTGTGGCATGCCTTCAGCTGCAGCTGTCATCACAGCAAGCCAGAGGAAAGTGGCAAAACCTATTTGCTGGTGAAACTCCTTCAGCTGGCTGAGCAAGAAAAGGATTTGGCTGGGACAGTGTTCGTGTGTTTCCTTGACTTTTCACGTGGAAGACTATCACAGGATTAAGAGCCTCCCAAGGCCTGCCTCATTCACAAAATGAAATGATTCATCCATTGACAGCAGAACGGATTAAGGAAGAGTTTGGGCACTCGATCCTTAATCCAAATGTAATGCTAGAAGCACCACTGCTTCTATTTTTGTATGTTTTTCCCCAGCACCCACTAAACCAGAGCTACGTGAGTGTGCTCTTGCACAATATTGAAGAGTCAGAGAGAGACCAAAAGAGCACCAGGAGGACTGTGTGTCCTGGCTTGAAAGCTGTGTTTCTTTGGGTTGACAAATGAAAGCAAATTTTAGGACTAGCAGTTATGCTGATTTACAGACTGTTAGATGAACTATCCAAGGACCATTATGTGCCCTCAGGTTAGTGACACAGGCTGAGGGGAACCACAGGGACTTTGCATGGAAATAATTTCCTCTTCTACTTACACTCTGTGGCCTGCATGAAGATTCAGTGTTTCACCTTGCCAACATGCAATGCTGAGCAGCATTTGTAGCTGCTTGCATCACCAGTGGAATCTAGATTGCCTGTCTCATCTCTGCTCAGTGACCATCTACCTCAGCACTTCAGTTCAAGCTGCATCTCCATGTCAGAATTTAATGACTAAGCACACCCCTGGAAAACTGTTTGGGGCTTATTAGTTTCGGTTTGGGATTTTTGCACATATACGTACTCCTGAATGAACACAACTGTATGCTAAGTGCATGTATGTGGATTTATTTATTTAAAGTATATTTCTGCACCTCAAATTAAATGCCTGAAGAGGGAGAAGGAGTAGAAAGAAACTATCAAATCTTCATCATGTCACCAACAAGTCTTCAAACGGTTGCTCTGATACAAGAATTTTCAATGCACTTTGAAAAACATCAGACTTTTGATGCAGAAAAAACACAATTGGTTTTACATGGCCTTGAACTGAACTCAGAAACCAAGTCCTGCACCACTGAACTGCTAAACCATCAGATTCCTCCTGAAGTTAGGATGAATGAAGCCTTGCCTCACCTCTTTGAGCTCCTATAAAATTTACATTTATATTTCAGAATGCTGCCTGCTACAGTGGTCAAAAATGACCACATATATATACGATCCAATGCACATGTATTAGGAATGCTTCTATGTGAAATAAAACTTTCAAAATAAAAATACTCCAGCTGGGCAAGCTCAAATCCACTCCAGCATTCATTCCTACAATGGCAGGAAGTTCTCCAGAGCAAAAGTGTGGCAAGAGCAAACATTTTCAGTTGCACTCATGGCTTTCTCCACTAGCAACAGTGAAGATAATACAGCAAGAATGGCAACCAGTGCAAAACCCAATCTGGATATAAGCCCTTGGAAAACTCTGCAACTACCACTTGTTTGAATTTGGTTCTGCCTTCCACTGCGGCTATAATGGGTGTGACACTGAACTTTTCCATGACACTCAATCCATCCTTTTCATAAAGTGTCTTTCTACAACAAAGTCAAAATGAACATTTCCAGCTCTGACATTTTATTTCTGCACTGTTGTTCATTTGTGAATACAGGTAAGACCACTGTTGCACTGAAAGGAAAAGCTGTTGTGATTTAGCCGAGCTATATCCCATCAAGCTCTATCTAATTAATGCCCACCAAGGTGAAGACTCCATTGATCTCAGTGGTCACTGCACCAGGTCCATATGTCTATTTTAAGAGATTGAACTTGCCCAAGGAATAATGTTGCTGCAGCCACTTCCCTGGATAGGTGAATTTTGGACAGGCTAGATAGATGTGCCAAGCCCAGCCATATGAGGTTCAACTAGACCAAGTGCCAGGCCGTACACTTTGGCCACAACAACCCCATGCAGCCCTACAGGCTTGGGGCAGAATGGCTGGAAAGCTGCCTGGCGGAAAAGAATCTGGGGCTGATGGTCAACAGCAGCTGAACATGAGCCAGCAGTGTGCCCAGGTGGCCGAGAAGGCCAATGGCATCCTGGCCTGTATCAGAAATAGTGTGACCAGCAGGACCAGGGAATTGATTGTCTCCCGGTACTCGGCACTGGTGAGGCTGCACCTCAAGTCCTGTGTTCAGTTCTAGGCTCCTTAGTTCAGGAAGGACATTGAGGTGGTGGAGCAAGTCCAGAGAAGGGCAATGGAGCTAGTGAAGGGTCTAGAGGGTAAGTCCTATGAGGAGCAGCTGAGGGAGCTGGGGTTTAGCCTGGAGAAAAGGAGGCTTAGGGGTGATCTTATCACTTTCTACAGCTACCTTAAAGGAGTTTGTAGCCAGGTGAGGGTTGGCCTCTTCTCCCAGGAAACTAGTGACAGGACGAGAGGACATTGTCTTTTACACCAGAGAAGATTTAGGTTGCACACTAGGAGGAATTTCTTCACAGAAAAGGTGATTAAACATTGGAATGATCTGCCCAGGGATATGGTGGAGTTACCAGGCCTGGAGGTATTTAAGAAAAGACTGGACATGGCACTTATTGCCATGGTCTAGCTGAGATGGTGATGTTTGGTCAAAGGTTGGACTTGATGATCTCAGAGGTATTTCCTAATGTAATTAATTTTGTAATTTTGATCTCTGCTTTTTTTTGGTGAGCCCAAACTGATTCAAATATACCTCTACACATCATTTTTCAGCTGAGTCACCAGTACTTTGATCCCTTTAGTAAATTTGATTCTCTCGCTTTGAGTTCACTGTTATGTCTACCAAAATAAAATATAAAAACCCAAAACAAAACAAAAAACCAGCAGGACAAGTTATTTACCATGCTCTGTTTCTAACAACATTTGTTAACAAACTTAGCAGAACTGGGTAACACCACATACAGTAGTGCCTACCCACAGATGTCTCTAAAGGCTCTTTCCAGAGCTTTGCAAGTAATAAGTAAATATGCAGACTGTGCTCAAATGTGGCTATAGAGATGTGTTACAGCTCTGGAAAACAGCCTTATTGGCGATGTTTGGGTTTTGGGCCAGGTTCAGATTTTACCCAGGAACTTCTAACTGTACATGAGAGCCCAAAGCCAATCCTATAGCCCTCAGAGAAGGGCTGAGGCAGGATAAGGGGGATGAGAATAAGTCCTTTTGCTTCATTTTTCTCAATCTACTTTCTCTTATAAGTGCTAGAAATTCTTACCTCCATTTTTAATGACTGCGAGCTGTGTTTTATACAAGACCTGGCATCATCACTTTAGAACAAGCTGGGTGCGGGGCTAGTGTGACAACAGCAACATGACTTTCAGACAATTCTGTGGTTTTGCTTTTGCCAGAACTAGGTCTTGCAACCAAGCAGGGACTCAAGTACATCTAGTACTTAATGCAGAGCCTCTGGAATAAAACCTGCTCTGGGAAGAGGCAAATGATACTGACAGGGAACTCTGAATCCAGCCAGCACCTTAAACAGCTCTGCTGAAGCTGTGCCAGAGTAAAGACCTGGTATTCAGAGTGCCTCCACGAGCCTTGTCAAAACTAGTGTCAACGGCAACATTAGCACAGATGTGATGGTGACACCAAAGCACATTGCTATGCTATGGAACCAGTGGAACACAGAGGACTACTTGAGAAGATGCCTGTGCATTAGGATTAGTAAAATGTGGCAGGGAGTTCTACTGTAGCCTCAAGTCAACCTTAGTGATCTCTCATACTTTACTAGCTCTGTATTCAGCAAAAGGACATTTTTAAGGCAATAACACATTTTCTGGAAAATCATTTCTGAAAAGTATATCAACAGTAAGATTTTAAGGTGCTGAATGCTTGAAAAAAATATCTAGATTTTACTTAAGTTACCAGGGAGCTGGTATCATAGATGAGTTATTTTGTGTTGTTTATAAAAATTTCTTCCAGAATTGCATCTGTCTTCACACCATTTCTTATAATGACAAAATATAAAACTAAATTATATCAAAGACACTTCCACTTGCCTCAACTTGCAGTTCACAATCATTCTTTAATGGAGAAATCACACCACGTGTTTGGAAAATCCTTAAAATATATAATTTCCTGAGTTTACAACAAAGTGTGTGTACTCTTTCTAATTTTAGAATTGCAATGAGAAGAACACACAGCCTGAAGGCAAGACATTTCCCTGGCCTTTCATTTTCCTAGAAATTGTAGTAGGAGAAGGTCTGCACCCAAATGACTAAAAACAAGACAGGAATGTTAACGCTGACTTGCACAAAAATTATGAAGACCAAACTCTCTCATGTTCTTAGAGGGAAATCAATGCCTTCAGTTCCAGCCCAGACAAATTAACTCTACCATACAAGTCCTCACAAGTAAACACAAACACAAGCAAATAGTTCTGTTGATGTGCATTTTTTATTTGCAGGATTTCTTTCATTTCAGGACTTTTCTAAACTAAAAGGAAATGGGAATAGTGCAACTATGGCAATGTGGAAAACATACATTACTTGCTTAAATAGTGTCGGTGAAAGCACACTGTTAGACATATATAATAAACGGGGGGATTGTTTTCTACAGAAAATTAGCACAATTGCAGAAACTCAGCATTTCCATGCGAGGATCAAATTCCAGTTTCTATACTAGAGTTTAAGAGTGTAAGTTTTCCCTTTTCTTAACACAGAGATGGTTTTGGATGTTAAACGATTTTCCAAGGACTTAATTCTCAGCAAGAAAAACATTCTGAAACTGTCTTTATAGTGTGCTTTTTGAAGTATAAACAATTATCATTATCATTAAACTACTGGTATTGGACAGAGGTCCTGTCTGACACTGCTTTTTAAAATCTTTAAAAAAACCAAACCAATCTTGGAGAAAAGAGTTGTTCTGCGAGAACAGACTTGAAAAAAATACAAGAAACGTAAAGACAGCGATTATTTCATGAATATGCTTGTATCCAACTGTGCATAACAGATTACATGCAACCGAGTCCATAATAAACGTCCTAGACCTGACTTTGATGTTATGTAGAAAAATCATTATATGAAAGCTGCCCTAGAAATGAGCCAGCAAGGATTTGCATTCAAATTTAAGCTAGTCAGAAATACTGGGCAACATCCTGTAGCTGACAGCCAGAAGATAAAAAAATTAAAAATGCTCCACCCAAGTCTGTGCCAAGTTTTCTATTATCTCTGGAAACATATCTAGCTGTGTGACTCTAACATAATACAACCGATTGATTCAGAATAGAATTAAAATTAAACCAAGGTTTAAAACAGATTACATTTTAGGAGAACTTAGATGGGTTCTCCGAAAGTATGCAGAGATCAATGCCTCATGATGCTTGCCCACATACATGTGAGGGATGGGTGGCAACGCCACAGGACAAGCAGCCTGACCTACTGTTCTTTGGATGGACAAAGTGGGGAGTAGGCCACAGTGAGACACAGCAATCTGAGGGACTGAGCCTATCCAGGCCACTCTGCACAGCTCGTTGAAAGCTTGCAGGTCTGAGTTCAGTGGTACTGGAGCTTCAGAGGCTTAAACAGCTGTACATGGAAAAGATCTCTTAGACCCTGGCTGGCTCAGTCAACCCAGCCCCAAGTTCTTAGAAGCATATATGTAATCAAAAGGATGGACAGGCACTGACTGGGATCTTCAGAGTTCTATGTAGGCATGTAAATTAAACATCTATAAAATCTGACTCTGAATGTCTAAAACCTAACAAAGCTTTAGCTAGGCAATTTCTGAAGGTTTGGCCAAAAGAGCTAAATTTGTGTCCTCAACCAAGCGTAGTTGCTATTAACATCAGTGCAAGATTTGGCATATACAACATATAGATGCGGGAATGGTGCATGATCAAGAAACTGAGAGAAACCCCAGAATACTCCTGTTGCGCATATGAAGACAGTGGCAGCTGGCATGCAAAAGACTTTGGAAGACAAGATATATCCATCATGTAGTACTCTCAGGAGTCTCAAGAACCCTCACTTATTTCCTGAGAGATTCAAAACCAGAACTGTAGCCATTGGTCAACTGGAGTGCAGCACAACATTCTACATACACTGGTGAATGTTTGTCAGAGCAAGTGAAAAGACTTAATAATTATCACAGGACCAGTAAAATGGAAGCAGTGTGCAATGAGAAACATCAATGTATTGTTGCATATATTGTTGCATTTTTGGGTTGCATATCTTCCTTAAACTGTGGATGCCCCATCCCTGGCAGTGTTCAAGACTGGGTTGGATGGGGCTCTGAGCAACCAGATCTAGTGGATGGGATTCC
>NW_008673416.1:11887-18086 GCF_000695815.1 Acanthisitta chloris
TGTAAGTCCGTTCCAATCCAAACCATTCTGTGATTCTGTGATTCATTAAAGTCTGTTCTTGCTACGCTTTATTAGTACCGGATCTAATGCAGAATAGATGAGGAAATTCCTTCCAAAATTACCCCTTTCTCTTCATACTGGTTCATTTCATTAGAGTGAGAAATGGCTCTAGAAAAAATGCATGCTAGTAAAAAAATAAAAATGAATAAAAGTCATTACAAGCAGGATAGTAATTCATTCTGAGGTACACACCTCCAAAGCACACCATTAACCTCACCAAGAAATGCATCCAGACAAACTTTTTAGTCTCTCCAAAGACAATAAAAAAACCCCTTTGCAAATATAAATCTTTCCATTTGCGATACTCCAGACTTTCTCTTCTCTTCTCTTGCCAATTAAATGACAGAAGACAAACCAAAATAATTTCTTAAAGCACAGTAGGTTTCAAAGATGCCAGAAGATATTTTACTATATCAACTTGACAGTGTTTCCAACTAATTGTTTCTTGTTGTTGCATTTAGTCCAGCTTTGAATAGAGTTAGTAGAAAATATAAAGCTTTCGCTAATTAAAAAAAAAAGGGGGGAACCCCAACCCACACTTTAATCCCACAAATATAAGCTGAAGTGTCATACTCCATAGTCATTCCACAGATGTTGATATCAAAATCTAATTTCTTTTAACTCTCTCCAGATATGAAAAACCTATAATTATTGCCAAACACTGAAAAACATGACAGGAATAACTGAGGATCACAGTCCAGGTAACACACAACTTCCTAACATATGTAGTTACTAATCTAATCTTTCAAAACATTTTCTGCAAGGACATGCACATCTTAGATAGCCATTCACATTCATCCAACTGTATCATGGAGTGTATTTCCATTTGAAGTCAGTCAGGTCTCTTATACTCAACAGTCCACATAGACCCAGCAGATATCTTGTTTGAAGAAATAAAATAGGACCTAGAATGGCTATTTTGGACTTTTACTGAGGAATTTCTTATTTAGACATTAGAAACCAAACAAAAAAGAGAAAGGGTGAAAAAGAACATGCTGACATTTATACAGGAGCTAAGTGTATTGAACTGCCCTGACCAGTTTTTTTTAATTTCTGCTGACATTTTTCTAATAGGATTTCTCTGGCAATGCACTTGGACAGCTTCATCTCCTCTCAGGAAGTGTTGTCCCCATCAGAGCTGCTAAATATTTTCTAGAATGTTGAGTCTAAAACAGAAAAATCTGTACTCTGTATTGTCATATTAATGCCTTGCACCACTCTAGGTGTCCGTAAATATGGCTGACTCCTTCCTGCTGCAAACTGTTACCAGTGAGAGTTGGGGTGGAGCAGTGAAAATTACTACCACCAAACTCAGAAGTGATGTGGTTGGCAGCTCTCTCTAGGTAGCACTTTTTCTGACTTTGCCAAGGCAAGATGTCCTTTCACCCTGCTGAGAATTGTGCTATCCATATTCAGTGCTGCAGCAACCTCAGAGAGAAGCCAGAGGGACAATTCCCTCTTGCCTTACACCACACCTATGCCTTGAGCTGATGTTCACCACTGCTTCTCACTGACAGCATTTCACTTTTACCCACAAGCCTCTTAACAGTCGCTGTGCTACATGCAAGGCAGGAAGAAACAAGATCCTCCAGACATGAAGGGCAGTTCCTGTCATCGGTCACAGACACACAGATCCACCTGCCCAATTGCAAGTAAAAGGTGAATGTTGGTTGGCATCAAAGGGAAGGATGGGAGTGCTGATTGACTATTATCACTGCAATCACCGAAAGAAATCAGTGTCCCTGCTTTATTGAGCCTCCCAACCCTTCTGATGCTGCCAGTTCAGTCTAAGGTTTCAATAGCATTTGTCTAGTGAGATTACATTGAAGGGTCAGCGCTATCTGGCACTTCCAGCCACAGTCCCATGACATACACAAAGCCAATGACAATGCTGTGAACCAGCCCCTAACAAAGCAGTCTCCTATGTGGGGACTTTGCTGGTGTGTCAAATGGAAGGGCCCATTTCGTTTACCGTCTTGGGGTGCTCAGCATGCCCCTGTCCTGGCTAGACAAAAGGTTGGAAGCAATTTCTGACCTACACTTCCCTGAAGTGGTAGAAACATAAATTCTGCCACACCCAACAGATGAACACACTGAGGTGTTGCAGGACAGACTTACATATCTTTCCTTATGCCATCTACTATATTGACAAGCTAATTTCTCTGCAATCATCTTTTAAAATTTAACCCTTTCACTAGAGTGGAATGCAAGTACTGAAATGCTGCTTCTGATGGGGGCACGACTGCTAGCACTTCTGTAACCATGCCTTTTTGTAGCCAAATTACAACTGCCAAAGTCCACAGAAACGATGGCACTGAAACAAAGCACCCAAAAGCTCTACAAAACACAGAGGACATCTGAGAAGTTCGAGCAACCCAAATGCATTTTGCAAAGGGCAAGCTCCACATTAACAGCTTCATGAGGCCAAGAGCAGCAGCAGATAGAACTGAGCAGCTCTGGTCCTCCTTTTAATGTCTTTTATGAAACTATGTTTAGACCAGTTAAAAACATAAAGTATGTTTTTCAGTTTGGCTCTTGGAGGCAGAGGTGCATTCACCTTTGTTAAACTTAGGTTTCATTTCAAGCTGCACCAACATTGCTCTACAGAGGAGTCTATCCCTGCAGTTGCTAAAGCAAGCAAAACACTCACAGATGTAAGGAGAAATTTAGCCTGTTTGCTGTGCGCCAGACTGGAACAAATGGACATAGGAATACTTCTCAAAGAGATATAAACAAAAATAAGGCCTTACAGGGCATTTTAAAAGGTTTGTGTTTAGAACAGCTGTGCAGCACAAGGATAAATCTGCCAAAGACAAAAAGGCAAGAAAGGGAAATCTTTGTCTGTACACTTTTGAAAGATGATAGGGAAAGGGCAATCGTAAGATTTCTCTCTGCAGCACAGCTGCACAAGTTAAACATTTCATAGCTAAGAGCACTGTGTTTGGTAACCATCCATTAAAAGAAGTTATTTAAAGGTGAAACCTCCAGAGTCCAATCCAACAGACTGAGCAAGAAGGGCAGTGTAGGGCAGGGGGAAGGAGAGCAGCCTCTGGGACAAATACATCATTTGGCAGGCAGTATTGCTTCTGGGCCAGCAACTAGAACTGATACTTGAGCCAACCATAGAAAGATACAGAAACAGAGGAAATGTGAGCCAACCATACAAAGACACAGAAGCAGAGGAAACCTCTCCCATTGCCCTCCAACGCATAGGGACCATTCAGAGCAGCAGCAAGGTGTGACAGAGGGAGACAAACTACCTCACCACTAGGCAAGTGGTGCTTGGTGACACTGCAGTCCTGGGTGGCTGCAAAAGTTTATCACTCAAACATGGTGCAAATCTGAACCACAGCCACAGCCATGCAACATCTAATGTTGGGCTTAGCTAGAGCAGTATCATTCAGGGCTCCATGTTTTGGTGTTGTGCTGCATTTTTTAGTTTCATGCTTCAAAAACAACCAGTTCACTTTGGTTACCCATAGAATATTTTTATGCCAATAACGTACAATGGCAGCAGATATATTTAAACAAATGACCATGAAGAAGGCAAGTGGTAATGTTATCACTGGATTCAACTGCTCAGTGAAACAGAGCAACGCTGTCACCTGCATCTGCTTTAACAAGTACGTCTGCAGAATGTCAAAGCCCAACTTTAATAATCACTATTAAGAAATTCAGTCTTTACCCAGCTGTTCTAACTCAAATACTCAATGCCAATTCCAGGAAGGCTCACAGGTGCCTGTAACTATTTTTATGCTTTCTCATAGCATGTTACTGCCCCAAAATTTCTAGCAGCTCTACCATTAGGCATAAAGGCATAGAGAAATATGTGAAACATCTAGGTCCATCCAGAGGGACTGGTGAAAGGCAATGTGTGGGTTTTAAGCCTAGCTCAATTTCACCAGTTCCCTCCAGCCCCTGCACCTTTACAGCATAGGCTGCTGCCATGCATGCCACTGCCAGTTGCCAGTCATATGCCAGATCCTGAGTGATGCACAATGAGGGTGCTTGCTTGATTTTCCTTGCTCCTTTCCATTAATACCACACTAAACTCCTTTGTCACTGAGGTTAACATAACAAGATGTAACTTGTCAGTAGTGTGATAGTCTGCAGTGTCCTGAAATCAGGTGGGATTTAGGTCAGGTGCAAGAGCTGGAGCAGAGTGTGTTTTCTGTGCCACGCAGCAGAGAGGGAGCAGTTGGGAGCATTCTTGGTGGGCCCAGCATGCAGAAATGCCTGTAAAACTAAATTCACAATCCTTGTAAATCTTCTCAAACCACCCATACCACAGAATATCAAGGCCTGCTCATTATGGCAGTTTCTAGACAGCATTCTCTTAACTGTGAAGAAGAAGTTGGCAACCAGACAAGCCATGGGTTTCATTTACAGCAGCAGTTCCTGAAAAACTCTTCTCCCCAAGAGTCTACCACTTACCACTTACAGCCCACTCAATCCCCAGCATGCACATCAGTGACCTTTATGAACACAAACCAAACCAGAATAAAATAAGAGTTTGTAAGAACAAACACTGTGTCGTGCCTCGGGGCATGTGGGGTCATTCTGTCAGTGTGCCCAGTGACTCCGCACTCCCATAGCATAACAATCAAATGCATTCCATAAGAAAGAGCAAAAAAATCTGTTTCTGTCAGCAAAATGTAGGCATATTGCTTTGCGTGAGCAAGTCCGGTGGCTTGTGTGCTGCAGGACCAGTGGAATGCACAAGGTCCACATGCACTACATACAGCAGGCTGCATTTCCTGACAAGCATCAGGCAGCACCAGGTAGCACTTCCATTGCCCATTTTTGTCTTTTTGCTGTCTAGCCATAGTACATTTCCCTTCAATGTCTTTTTGCAGTCTAGCCATAGTACATTTCTCTTCAAGGTATCACTGGCTAAGGTACCAGCCCCCAAAAGACACTGTTGAATATTGTTCCCTCCTCTTGCTAGGAAAAAAGCTATTGCTTTAACCCTGTCTGTGAGGAAGGGTATTTTGTGCCTCACCTCTACCACAGGGGCAGCTGGATGGAAAGTAGACAGGACCAGGGCAGTCTACTGTAGACTATGCCGAGACTGTACTCTCCTGTCTAGAGAATCTGATTCAAAATTTGTTATTTCCTCGAGAGATTTATACCAAAATATGGTAAGCTCCTTCTGGAAACTTTTGAGGCAAACTCAAGTTTGCAAGTGCCACCTCATCCTCCCACCTAAACACCACCATGGCACATAACCACCAGGTTATCCAGTGCATCACATAGCTTCTTCCATCAGTTTATTTCTGACCTGAATGTCTGGAAACTTCTTTGCATTTCTAGTCTTGTTTTCGTCCTCTGATTCTTCTAAGGATATTACCAACACCTATCTCTTCAGAGAACTCAAATGAAGTACATTTTCAAAACTTGAAGTTTCTTCCCCTCCATAGTATAGTCTGATAATGTACTATTCCAAAACTGTCCTCCTGTAGTTCCCTACCCTCAAGCAGAGAAATATTTGCTTCTTACAACAGTTGATCATAACTGCTGCTTCTCACTGTCTTGAGATAGACTACTGGGATCATTGCACATTAGCAGTCAACTACTAATACAAACATTGATTCTTAATGCCAGAACTATGGACTTAACAAACAAAACAAAACATCCAGAAAAACAATAGCAAAGCAGTGGTTTGTAAAATAAAAGCTTTTCTGAGGTTAACTCTTGTACACAAAGTCCAGACAGCACCACCCTATTCTTCTGATACCAGGCAGATGGTGTTAGTATCACATCTGCTCTACACTTCTATCAGATACAATAAATAGCACACAACTAATGCAAAATATCAGTTTTGTTGTGTTCCTACTTACTTGAGACTGCACTGCTTGCATTACCTTATCTATAACTGAATGCAAAACGTTTGCCCAAACTCATCACTGAAGACTGAATTAAATTTCCTTGGCAGTAATACTATTATATATGCAGCATGTTTATCTGGTGCTGTCTTCTCTATTTTCTATCTTAAGTGTCTTGGAAATGTAAAAGCAATTCAATTTGTCGCCTACTCAAATACTTTCTACCAAACAGTCTAATGGGTCAAACCACGTGAAAAATGGCAATACCATTTTCTTTTGTTAGTCCCCTAACAGAAAACGGAAAAAAAATACAT
>NW_008673416.1:18151-23609 GCF_000695815.1 Acanthisitta chloris
TCCTTCTGAATTCCTTATAGTCTAATTATAAATTCAGCAAGTGATACACTTCATTATTTTTGAGAAAGGATCTTGCACTGGCAGAGCATAATTAAAAGTAGTGCAGCATATAAAACAAATGCAACCAGAAAGGATCACACCAGTACAACAGTAACAAGAGAAAACTGCCAGACCACTGACAGCTATGAGTATCTATCAAAGTGGTCATGAAGTAGAGAGGAAAGGTGAATCAAGCAGATGAAAATGACTTATATGACTTAATTTACTTGACCTTCAATAAAACTTCAACAAGATACCCCATGCGCAGGGAGAAGGCATTAATTCGCGCAAAAGCACTATGCAATGGGAACATCAGACCTTCGGGCCGTGTGAGAAGGACCTGGCTGTCAGAGGATGCTAGCTTAGTCCTGGAGGCTGTGCTGGTTGTGGCTGGGGTAGTGTGAATTTTCTTCACAGTAGCTAGTATGGGGCTGTGTTTTGGATTTGTGATGAAGACTGTGGCGATAAGAGATTTTGTTTTTTGTTATTCCTGAGCAGAGCTTACACAGAGCCAAGGCCTTTTCTGCTTCTTGTACTGCCATGCTGGTGAGGAGACTGAGGGTGCATGGGTGCTTTGGAGAAGACAGCCAGGACAGGTGACCCCAAATGACCAAAGGGATATTCCATACCATATGACATCATGCTCAGTATATAAAATGGGAGGAAGAAGATGGGAGGAGTGGAATGTCTGGAGAGATGGTGTTTGCCTTCCCAAGTAGCCACTATGTGCTACTCTCCTGGAGGTGGCTGAACACCTGCCCATGGGAAGCACTGAGCTAATTCCTTGCTTTCCCTGTTAAACTGCCTTTATCTCAACCCATGAGTTTTCTAGCTTTTACCCTTGCAATTCCCTCCCTGATCCCACTGATATGGGAGTGAGCAAGCAGCTGCCTAGAGCTTGGAGGCTGGCTGGGGTTAAACCATGGCAGGCCTGGCTCCAACTCTCTCGGTTGCTGCTTGGCTGTGAAGGCACTTTTATGTCAACCAGTACTGCAGAACTGGGATGCCAGGCCTGGACAAAAAGCCCATGCAAGACTATATGAAACTCACTGCACCTCCAAACCGCATTATGCAAGATGGACAACCCCCACAAAACTCAATGGGTTTGTCCACACAAAAGCCCTGGTCTCTCTGCACAGCCACAACGTTCCCACCCATTGCCCCCCCCCCCCCAGGCTACGAAAGGCTGCCTTAATTTTATGGGAGGATTTGCACCATCAAGGCAACCATGTGTGTCCTGCAAGCCTTCTTACTGACTTGTAAACCCAGATCCCAAATGAGGGCAGAACCTCATTTAAGCAAAGGCTCGAGCTCCCTCCTCACAAGAGTCTCAACAACCACATGCAGATACTCCTCCATCTCCTTACTGACAGGCACAATTAAGACCCTCCTGAAGAATGACCTGGATAGGAAAGGGAATATCCACTGATCGCCTGGATTAGAGCTACAGTCTACCAAGAAAACCCCAAACAAACCAAGAGAGGAAAAAACCCACTGGTAACTCCCTTGGAACACGTGATTGTAGATCACTGCTCAGTGGCCATAACTAGTGGAAGAAAGGGCTTTCTATGAAAAAGACAGACATAACCTAATGTTACAATTTTACCCAGCTGTGACAGAGGGAACAAATGAACCTATTTTCCAATGCAGCAGTATAGGCAAGTAGTGAAATTCACAGGTAGAGGCAGACAAGGAAAGACACAGAACAGCTGATGTCTAGATGTGCTCACTCAGACTTTCTGGTTTTTTTCTGCAGTAGGCCAGTGGTAGTGCAACAATACTAATGAAGTAAAACACAGCGCAATTTGCTCTGCTCTTACCTTGTTAAAAAGCATATTCCTCATGCCCAGTGTGGATTTCACAGCCATGCACCAGCATCAGGGTAGAGCCACGAAGGGATACACTGCAAAAAGGGAAATCATCACCTTCCACTGAAGGAGCAAGAGCAACTTCTCCTCCAGAGGATAAAACAAATTATTGAGCCCAAAGGGCAAGTCCTGAGACTTAAAAATAACCACATGCATGCTGGATTCATACCTCATTGTTTCATAAAACCTGCTGAAGCAGTTCCAGGTTTTCGCTTCCCCCATCTTAATCTTCACAGTATTATCCCATGTAAATACTTCTGAACAAGTTAAATGGTCTGTAAACTAAGCTAATCAAACACAGCCAAACAGTTTAATCAGTATCTAGGAGGTCAGCAGAGGTGAAGACAGTTTTAGAGATGCCTGACTGGAAAGAGATCACTTAGCTTTACAGAGTCAACTATCCAAAAGGAAGGCATTAAATATTAACACACACATGCACACACACACGCACACAAAATTAAACGCTTAATAGTGCATATTTTTGCTATATGGCTACAAACTGCTATTTCTTCTTGACTCCTGGCCAGACCAAAACAAATTTTGACCATTCTTATGAGACTGTTCAAATGCATACAGCAAACACAGTGTGTTAAAGCAGATGCAGCATATTGAAGAGAGCTCAATTTAAGTGCAGAATGCTTCTTGCAAATAAAGGGCTGGGTGAATAACCACCCTCCATATAAATTGCCTGATGCTGTATTTCAGTAACGCTCCATACCTTGTGGAGCTCTTCCAAAACATGGCTTATTTGCGATGCTCAGTATAATGTATTCTCTTGAGGTCCAAAAGAAATGGTAAATCCAAATTTACAGATTTTTATCTTTTTCCTCTTCACATGCTTCATACATGTGAATTCATTACTAAGAAGGGCTCCCGTACATTTCTGTACTTAAATCAGTCTCATTATTTCAGAATAAATTATCTAACCAGAGATAAAAACATAGCTCAGGGGGAAACATATTCACAGACTGTTTGGGGAAAAAGATACAGGAAAAAAATGCACAGAACATAACTATCTACTAAAATTTGCAAGCATTAATTGACTAGTGCTTCTACTTTTGCAAGGATAAGTAACCTGCATTTTCCTGGATAGTACCATAATTTCTAATATGTTACAGGTCTAAGCCCTTAGATTAGTCATGATAAGACAAAGGGAAAATAAAAATCTACCTACTGTGTGTTTATATATACTGCTGACATAGTTTTCTGGCTTTCTTCAGTCACCGCCACAATAAATATGTTCTCTTCCTCAAATCAGAATATCTGACCCAGCTCTTCCCAGCCAAAAAAATCTACATCACCAGTATATCAATCAAACCACACTGCCTGACCAGCAAACACTTGGCACTGTGCCTGATCTTAAGGCTGATGCCAGGCACCAGGTCAGACAAAGTGGGTGGAGTCCTAAATTACTTGTTTAACTAGTAATATTCAGTTCAGAGAAAATATGTCATGTATGGGGTTCTTAACTGTACACTGCTATGAAGTGAAGCTGTGTGCAGAAAGTAGGATTTAACTGAAAGAGGTTTTGGACACAAGTTATTTGCATGGGGTTTTTTGCATGTCTTGGCTTGGAGGCACATGTTTTAAACTTGTAAGGAGAATCTAAGTTGAAATGTAACTTGAAATCTAGAAGATTTGGCAATTATCCACCTGCCAGTAGATACTTAATATTCAGTCATTATAAACACAACACTTCTTTTTAACTAGTTTATTTCCGCAACAGTTATCTGTACTTTTGGAAATCAGAGATGGAAATGTTAAACTTGAGTGGTTTGAAATTAAGTCATCAGCACTCATCAAGTCTGCTAAAATTGCTAGGATACACACATCTGGCACAGACTATGCCAACCACTTTACAGAACAGTTTCAATTGCAATTTACTGGTTACAGAATAAATGTTTGCCTCTTGGGTTCAGAAAATTTAACGCTGGCTCTGTGAGTAAGAGCTCATTTTTTAAAAATACACTCTTGTTTTTACAGTTACAGATAAGGTTAAAAAAAAGGCCACCAGACATTATTCTTCCCCCTAACAGTGCTCAAAAAAGACAGTGTGAAATCTAAATTTTGAAAAGGAAATCCTCACTTTTCTAGTTAAGAATGAAGAAAAGCCACTATGAAAAGCTTTCAGTTACAACAAAATCTGAGCAGATATTTAACCTCACAGTGTAGAGCGGCATGACCTGGTATGACTATGGACTGCTGTAGGAGGACAATCCACATGATGGAGAACAGAAAACATTTCACTGAATGGGTAGATCAGTATATTCTGTGCAAAGCTGGCTCAACAACAAGGATCAAAATCTCACAGATCAAAAAGTAAAAAGTGTCAGCTTCCACATTTTGAGAATAGTTCATTAATTTATTTTCCATCCTGCAATATTTTGCAAATTCTAAGCTATGACATTTGGAGTGTTACCAGCTAAAATATGCTGGCTCCTTATGGTGTGTTGCAGCAGATTTTGCAAACTATCACAGGGCAATGAGGGTTTTCTCTACAGCTTAAAGAGAACATTTGGCAGAGAGCATAAATACATCCTCTCTCCTCTGTTCTTAGACTGCAGAGACACCAGAAGTATAGAAATTACAGTCTGTGACCTCAGGTTTAAGGAGAAGAGACAAACAGAAAAGTTTAAAAGACACTGCAACACCAAGTGCATACCAGAAGCTAATCCTTTCCTAATTTTGGCTGTCATTCTGGCAACTTGCTGTACACAACTTTACCTGACTGTAGTTCAGCTAAGGCCTAAATACCATACCAACGTGCTGTTCAAAAAACAGAGGAGGTTTCTAACTTTTCTAGCACTCTGCTACATCAGGACACCTTCTAGGGAGGTATCAGCATCATGACAAGGACAAAGCTGAAGATGTGCCAGTTGAGAAGTGTTTCCATTTCACAATGGTGTTTTCCTCTTCATGCCAGTGACATCCACTTGCACACCCATTTCCACATCACTCTGGGTCATGACCATGTTTTGATGCTTAGACCTGACTTTCCCTCCTACTGAAAATTACTTTTTCCTGTCCCATCCACCTTGGCCATGGAGCAAAGTTACTCTCTTTAAAAAAAAAAATTGACCAAAAAAATTGCTACTCAGTTTGTAATTTCATCATTTTCCTCACCTACTACAGAGCAGAACCGTGTGTTTTACACCTTACACTGTGTCATCTCCAGCCCAGATCTCCATCCTGTTGAGATGATTTTCAAAGTTGATTCTGTGCTCCCAAGTCTTTGCATCTCTTTCTGGTCTTGTGCTCTACACAGGTGCAATAATGAGGGAGATATATTATTTCTTTCACTTTATTATTTGGGAAAACACTGGATAGGACTGGGAGCAGGACAGATTCCAGCAGAACCACAGCTCCCTCACCCTGTAAGTCACACAGCTTCTCTGCAAGACCTATCTTTTCTATCTCATCTCCTTACAGGATAGAATATATATAACAATAATAATTGCTGTTATTGCTATACATGTACTATTCTGTAGTGTAACTATTATTATTTTTAAAGTGCATATACCATGCTAATAGATGATACTAGAATAATAATA
>NW_008673417.1:0-1793 GCF_000695815.1 Acanthisitta chloris
ACTTGATCAAACAGCAAATAGCTAAAAGGTGTCAGGAAACAAATTTGTACTGGTATCAAGCTTAACCTATAGCATTAATCAGAATTGGGGTAAAACCAAGGTCTAAAGAGAATTAGCCCTTTTGAAATCCTATATGGGAGACCCCATGGAACAAATATTAGCAATCCTGGAACAATGAAGGAAATAGGTTATCAACAGATATATTGTTACTGATTATGATGGGTAAGCAGTTAGAAAAAGATTCAGATCTGATTATGAAAAATCAGGTTAAACCCCCAGTCATAAATTGCATACCATAGTTCCGAGTGATTTGGTATATGTTAAGAATTTTACAGGAGAAGTGGGATGGACCCTTCCAGGTGCTCCAGATAAAAGAGAAACCCACCTGGATACACTAAACTACAGTAAAGAAGTCATCGACACCTGGATGGAAAGCTGAGGAAATGGAACCATTGAAACTGAGAATTCTCCAGAGCTGAGAAAGACTGAGCAGATATGGAACTAGCATGTATTTTGATCTTCTTAGGGCTTTTTGGAAAGATAAAGCCCTGGGAGCGCAATATACCCTTGTCTCTAATCCATAATATTGAACAAATTTTGAATGAGACAGATTGTTGGGTTTGTACAGAATTCTCTAGAAACCAAGATAATTACAACCCTTTAATAGGGATACCTTTGCTAATCAATTCATGGACTAACTTATGGTTACAAAGAAACTTTACTAATTATTCTTCAAGCTATCATCCCTTGGAAGTCATCCACCCCAAGGCAAGCCACAGTTCTAGATATGCAAAGTGTGTGTTCCTGTCCAAATTTGATTCAATTAGAAAACAGAAAGAAAATCTAGGAGAGTACGCTAATTCTAATAATAGCATCCAAATATCCACTGGTAATCACTCTGGATGGTGGCCTGCACCAGCCAGGACAGGGGAGTATTGGCAACACAACCTCAAAAGCTTTACCACCTTATTGGGAAGGAAAATGCACATTAGGTGCTGTAGTACCCCAGGTACACATAACTAAGCAAATTCGAACAGGATGGCTGCAGTCATATTTGAAATGGATAAAACGGACAGAAAACCCATTAGTAGTATGAGGTAGTGGTCTCATAGTTTTGTTAGATTAATGTTTCCAAGGTTAGGGGTAAGTGCAGTTAATAGAGAAAATTGAAATTGAGACAATGGATGCTATTAGAGCTTTACAGATTGAAGTATCTAGTCTCTCAAAACTAGTTTTACAAAACCGAATGGTCCTGGACATGGTATTAGCTTCCCAGGGTGGAGTATGTACCGTGATTAATACTAGCTGCTGCACGTACATAGATCCAAATGGTAGAATAGCTATAGACATTAAAAACATATGAGAAAGGACCAAGACATTCCACGCAATTAGTAAAAGTGATACCTCTTGGGGATTTGGAGAAGCATGGAACAAATTGACTGGATGGCTTCCTAACTTGCAGTGGCTGAAACAATTGTTTGTAGGTTTGGTTGTAATCACAGGATTATTGATTCTGTTATGTGTGGTTTTTCGTTGTTTTGTTTGGTGCTGCATGCGATCAACTAACACATATGAAGATTGGAAATTAAATAAGCTGCAACGTGCCTTGGAAACAGGCAAATATTTTCACTGAAGTTTGAAAAAAGATACTTTGTTGTAAGTATGTCCTGGTCTTAGCCAGGGTGGAGTTAATTTTCTCAGTAGCTAGTGTAGTGCAGTGTTTTGAATTCAGAAGTGATAATACATTGTTGTTTTGCTTTTGCTAAATTATGTTTATCCTAAACCAAGGACAT
>NW_008673418.1:0-27830 GCF_000695815.1 Acanthisitta chloris
CTCCACACAAATGTCCCGAGTTTTGCAGCTGTGTGAACCTTTCCAAGTTTGATTAAAAAGGAATTAATGTGGTTGGGTTTTTTTCTTAAATGGAAATATATATATATATATATGCACACACACATACAAAAAAGTCTGTATGGGGGTGCAAGTTATAACCCTTCAGACAGGTTTACATTTGAATCTACCCATTTTCCCATGGTGAACTGTGATTTTAAAAAGCTGCAACAATTTTGTACCACACATACTCATACTATTTTACAAACAGTTTGCATCATTTCACTGTTGTATCAGAACTGGAAGAGACTGTGCTTCAACAGTGAAGCCAATGTGTTGGTTATGACATCATTCATATCGTGCTGAAAATGCAGGAGGTCTCTGGTGTGTGAGTGAGGGCAGAATTTTTTTTCTTGCCTTTGTATTCCTCCCTATTAATGTGAGGAAGTTCTTCCTGAATTAGGGAGGGCAGGTTATGCCATTTAATAGGGAATATATGAGCTGCTTCTAGTTACTGGCTGGTCACTTCCTTCTATCCCTTCAGAGAGAAAACACATTGAATAACAAGACAAAGTGTTGGGTTTTTTTCTTTCTTTGATCTGTGGCCTGAATTGGCTCATCTGATATCAGATTGGGTATTTCTTGGTCAAAAGCGGGGGAAGTAGAAAGGGAATTAGCAAGAGGAAGGAGTGGGAGGCATGACTTCTGTTGCTGTCAGCTTACCACCAGCTCAGCAATTCCATTGAAAGTAACCTTGGGAATAGAATTGGCTAAATATGTAAAGAGGAAATGCTGAATTGTAAAAACTGGGTTAGAAATACCACAACCTGTCTCATCTGCAATGTGGTGAGAATATAAAATTATTAAGACCTCCGTGTGAATATGCTGGTCCAAGGACTGGCCAGCAGGCTAACACCATTTTTTCATATGGGTCATATCTGTAAAGATGTATTACCATTTGACATTAGCCTGGTTAGATGATAAAGAATGGATATGTGCTGAGGTTGATGGAAGTACATTAGTTAAGTTACCAGCTATGTAAACTGGAATGTAATGAACTATGTTTTTCTCTGCATGTTTTCTGTGTTTTTGGGGAAGCAGATTAGACAGGGTGCCATGAATTTATCAAACATGAGCAGTAACTTAGAGATCCTGCTAATCTATGTTAGCTGTAGTTGTATTTGCAATTGTCAGGGTATAAATCCAAGCAAATAAGATGTGTCAGTAAACATACTGTGAGCTTTCCTCTTGTGTAACTGTAAATACATTTAAATCCTCGGATATGATGTGGATACGGTGTGTTAAATGATGCCACGTTAGACAGTGAAGTAACATGACTCTAGAGGAGAAACTGAATGCCCTGTCTTCCAAGAATGTCCCAAGCATGTATGAATGTCCCAAGCATTTATGACTTAAGACACAACTAATACTGCCCACCCTTCCCCTGCCCCCTCCCACCCCACTTTTAAACTACTTTCACATCCTGATGAACTGAATATAAAAAATTGCTTCCACTGCTGGAGGAAATCCCATAGCCAGGAGCTGGACTTTGGTGGTCCTTGTGGTTACTTCCAACTCAGGAAGTTGCATAGCTCTGTTCTACTCTGAAATCTCCCTCTGCCCCTCTGCATTTTTTTTCCCTTCTACTCCCATCTGAGCAGTCCGCCTGTGCTGGTACATGTTAGATCCAGAAACCCTATTCTGAACTAATTTGTCTCTCAGAAAGCTGCTAATATAGCTGGCTGGAACGGTTTTCTTCTGAGTTAATTAGAAGCTCACTGAGAGGAACTGATTATTGGCAGAGCTGGCACAAAGTAAAGGATGGGAGTATTCAGCTTGGAGCATGGAAGGAACTAGGACATCCATGGGTTTTTCATATAGCTTGTTGTGCTCTTCTACGAAGAAGTCTCCAGGCTGAAGTTTGTCTCTTGCTTTGGACCTGAACATGTAAGGTAAAAAGGAATATAAAAAAGCTCTCCCTTTTAATGAAATTGGGCTCAATTCATCCTTTCTCATGAAATCCTATCTTAGTGACTACATTTTGGCTTGGACTACATGCCATTACAGAGAAAAAAGGCCTGGAGACACCTGTATATTCTACTCAGAGCTTAGGTCTGCAGACAGAAACTGCTATGGTGTGCTTTGTTCTCTTCCAGAAGAGGTCATTGAAGATACAAGGAAAACTTTGGACTTGGCTCCCAAAATCTTATACCAGCAAATTACTATCTGTTTGAACCAGACACAAAGAGGGTAATATTAGTCCCTAAGAGATGCTATGGGTACATGGCCAAAAATGATTTAGAGTAAAGCAAAGGTCTGGTGCATTCATTGCCTGGCATTTAGCTGGGCAATGAGGACCAACACAGCACAGTAGGTGTTTCTCACTGTACTGGAATCCACTGCCATCCACACTTGGACCAAGCCCATCAATATTTATAATCCACATTCAGTATTAAAAACATAAAATTTCAAATACCTGTGTACAATCTCTTGGTAGAAGCCAGAAATATCTTTGAGGCTCCCTGGAGCTTTTAAAATCTGCTCAGCAGCAGTAGGGTCATTAGCTCTCTTGTCAGCAGTCTGAAAAACTTGTGCTTGGTTGTTCTAGACTATGCTGAGACTTCAGTTCCCCAAGAGTGGAGCTCACTTGGCTTTGCTAATGCCCTGCTTACCTAGAGCTGTGCTAGTGTGGGACACCTCCCTTTTGCTGCTGGCAGTGCTCAGGTAAGATGAGGTCTGTCAGGTGGGGAGTTCAACAGACCAAACCTGACACTGCAGAAGGAGATGGGATTTTTCGTTTTATGCTTCAGCTCCTCAGACCTGCTGCCTCTGGAACAATGCACGTACCAGTGCCAGAAGAAGAAAAGGCAGATGGACATGTCCAGGGCAGAGAAAAATGTAAAATGACAGAAGGTGTCTGTTAGGTTCTCTTCTTTTTCTGGCAGGTTTTATCCCAGCTTTTTCTGCCGCCTATCAGGAGCCTCATGTGGATTAAATAGATTAAAATTAGATTAAATAGATCTAAATAGATTAGATAGATTAAAAACAGGCTCTCCAAACTTGAATCAGTCATGAGGTGTCTTTTCCCCTTTTAAAAATAATTTATCTCATTTTCTGTGCTCCTTCATTACTTACTTATAATGAAGATCTCAAATCTCTGAAATACAGTCTTCCAGTTAGCCTTATCAGGTCAAATGAAAAACTATTTAGGACACAAACTACCTGAGAATCAATGACAGTCAGAAAACAACTTATCATCTCTCCCACCTTTTTTTTTTTTTTTGGCACCCACTGCTTTTGGATACAGACTAAAAGTGCTGATTAAATTCTTTATTTTCTTCTCTTGTACTGAGCAACATAGGTTTTAATCGCTCTGTTTTTTCACACAGTGTGTTTTTTCTAGTTCATTTAGTCCTGGCATCCTGTGTGTCTGGTAATTATTGCAGAGGCAAAGAATCTGACTGAGGTATATCCTTTATTCAGATTCTGTACTGGTGTGGGTCAAGGCTGTGCAAGCCTTTGCACAACCAGCACAAACCGGTTGTGATTAATTACGGGTAGAACACAAGGAGAGGGCTACTCACCTCCAAACAAATGAGGTGCAGGAGCCTGTTTTTCAATAGCACTGGAGGAGTTTGATCAGCCGGTGAAAAACACTGTCTGACTGGTGCCTGCAGTAGTAGGGGACCTAATTCAAAAGACCCTGAAGTTGAAAGGGCCTTCTTAAGAGATGTTCTCACTGCAGTACCTATACAATACTATTTCAATTATGCCTTTTCTTTTTGAGATATTTTGCTATTTCCATTTCAGTACCTAAGGACTTCATATGATTTTCTCAATCTGTGTTAGAAACCTGTGTCCTAGTATACATGCACATTTATCTGTTGTTGGAAAGAGTTATAAACATATCAAAGTATTTCCATTAAAATAATTCTTTCTCTGATTTTAAATTTTCTGAGAAATTATTACCAGCCCAACTTCTGAGTTCATTGTGTTAGGATCTATTTCGCCTCAGCCATTCATCTGTAAATCTGTAAAGCAGCTGTTAAGGCTGTGCTAAAGATTTGGCTTATTAAAACTTCCTTTCCAAATCAAAATCATGAATTTGGGTCTTAATGGGATAGTTAATTTAAACAAATTAAACACTGTTTAAGATGCTTATAAAAATAATTACATTCTATTAGGTTAATTATTTAAAAGTTATTGTTTAATCTGTATAAATTGCCCAGACAGAGCAAGGTCCTTCACCCTTTCTTGCAATTCATCATCTATTGTGATAAACTGCTTTGTCTCCACCTGTAATTACCTTCTGTAATTGCCACTGCCCTCTCTGGTAATGTTTGCTTGACAGACTGAAAGGTAATATATATTTAATGGTTGTAATATGTTTAATATTTGCTGTTGTCGACAATACAAAGCTCAGCTGTGTAAAGCTGTACTGGTAATGGATAGCACTGTTGCTACTGTGCTGCTAGTACAGAATTGATTAGTGTGATGCTTTTAATCTGCAAAGGCTGGCAATATCTTCAAATGTGTCTTCCATCTGAAGACTATAGCATACAGAACCTGAATGTGTGTCTGTGTGGTCACAGAAGTGATTAACATATCTGATTGGGCTGTGGGACTCAGAAATGGCTGCTAGAACCAGTGTCAGTAGTCATCCTCAAACCAAAGCACCTGCCAAACCCAGTCCTGGCTTTTCTGTAGGTGGGAGCTGAGACTTCTGGAACTGCATGCCACCTCTACACCCTGTGTACTATTCACAGGACTCTCCATGCCCTCAGGCTCTTCATGGCATGAGGTTATATATCTTTCTGCTTTTGGCCATGTGAAGGTTTATAGGTTGCAGGGTCAGCAAACTTGGTGTTTAGTCCTTGCAGTATAGAGATTCTTTTGCAAACAGACTGTACTCTGTTTCAGCTAAATATCTGATTTAGTGGCATCCACCTTCTGATAACTAGGCCCTTGAGTCATGCACAGGGGAGACACCTGACTATTTCTGGGTTAATTACTTTATCAATATCAATGTGTGCTAAGAATATTCATAAAATTAAAACTTCTTATCCACCTGCAGGACACCATTGTTACTCTTGGCCTTTGTATTTCTCTCCTATTATGTTAAAACCTAGTACCCTATATGAACAAAACCCATTAACAACCCATCAGACTGGCACAATTAAAAGTTATTTCTTTTCCTTTCAGGGCTCTTCTTGAAGTCTTTACAAGTGCAGTGTTAAAGTGGTGCCTTTTGACTCTGAACTTTCATTCAGTGTAACTTCTTTCAGCGCCGTTTGCAGTATAGAGAATGAAATCAACCACGGAGAGAAGCACTAGAAAACTAGCTTAACTCTGATGGCACAAGATCTGCAGCGACCACAAACTTTTCATTACTACTCTAGATTGAGCTTTATTGCCCTCAGTTTGAGCTACCTTCTTATGTGTCACTTTGAAACTAGAAATTATCCTTGTCTGATAGCTTACTCATCTGGGCTGCGAGCATAAGATGCACACTTGTACTGTTGTTGGAATATTTATTAAGTCATGCCAGTGTGATCTAAATTTAATCTATAATAAGTAGCATGTCACTGATTTGAGAATTCACTCAGCAATTTTTTTTCTGTATTTATCTGAAAGTTGCTTCTCCTGAAGAAGGTCACGTCCATATTTACACTTCCTCTGCTCATAGTTTGTAGGTACAGACTAAAACTCCTTGTCTGCATGGCTCTATCTTACACTGTAAAGTTATAATAAGAATTTGGCAAAAGATGAAAAACATTTTTTTTTTTGTGCAGATGGGGCAGAAGAGGTGGCTGGAAGCATGTGAGCAAGAAACAAGTTTTAAAAACACTCAAGGCAAATTTTCTGTTTAAGTTACCTGGTTTATACCTTTATTAACCTTTCTGGCTCATTGTGCCTTTCAAGAGGTGGCTCCTGAGTTAGCAAAACATTAAAACTGCCTGGTATTTTCAGGAAAATCAAAATTGGTGTCAGCCAGCCTCAAAATACTGTCTGCAAACATGCTTCAGAGACTGTTCATACTTTGCTTTTACTTCAACTCAGTTGGTGGGAAGCAGGGAATGGGCAGTGTAAGGGTGTTCGCTATCTTGGTAGGCAATCCTTGGTTTTGAGTCAGAATCCCAAAGTTCCCTGTGAGCCTTTAGTTCAGCCTCCTGTGTCATGTGTCAGAATGGTGGTATGAGGTCAGATTACACCTTCTTCCCTTTAAACACAGGAGTGGGCACCTGACACTGCAGGCCAAATTTGGTTTCCAATATCACAGTTTTTCCTCACTTGCTCGCCTGACCCATGTGACAGCCTTAAGAGTGCTCACTGATCTTTTGCCTGTTTTGTTGTTTTTAGGTTTTTTCCTAATTGTTTTATGTCTCTATCCCTATATTTAATCAAATTCAAGATCATTCTCCTTAGATTAGGGGCTCTGTAAAGGCCAGTTCTATTTTCTTATTTTCTTTTGTGTCTTCCTGTGACAATTAATTCCAAGCATGAGATATTTAAGGAATACTTGCAGATCATGATTGCTAAAAAAAAAAGTTTAATATCAAAGGTTATTTATTGGTGAAATTTTTAGCTTACTAGCAGCAAGGTCAGTTATTGAAAATAATAAACACTTCTGGATTAGTAGACAGAGATAGGTCCTCCGCTCCTTTCTGTCTGTTGCTAATACTCATACATGCTGTTCCTTCAGGAAAATTACTGTCTGTAGCCTAGTAATAGAACTGCATTCTCTATTATAGATGGCACTACAGTTGGACTATGGGGATGAGGCAGTCACGCCAGAGCATTATATGTTCTAGTAACATATTCTTGCAAGTACGTGTGCTCCACAAAATAAAATGCCAAAGCAGATTTGTCTCTGAGGTTCCATGTGGCAGACAGGAATAAAAGAAAAAGCATATATTTATATTAATCTCTCTGTAGCTGTACAGTTGAAGGCAGAAAAACCTCAGGGTTCGATGCTACGGATGTGAGGAGGTGGGTGTCCCTGTGATTTGGACAGTAGATGGCACCGTTTGTTTCATTCTTAAAAACATCCTCATCTGCTGTGGTTTTGTAAAGCAGCACGTCTGCAGGAGGGCAGTGACAAGTGCGTCTGCAGCTTCATTGCTGGCCCAGAGTAGGAACGTTTCTTTGATTTTTGTTAGTGTACCACAGCAGAGTGCAACGGGGCATGAACCATGAATCTGTGGCGATGTATGGTGCACTGCGATTTCAGAGGCAGCGAGTCGCCTCATCCTCTCAGGCATATTACATGAGTAGGCTGCCTAGGCAGGGTGTTGCATTTGATAGCCCGGTGGTCTGTTTGCTCTTGAGCTCCAGTGGGCAAAGGAGACTATAAAGAGAACTGAGTTTTCCTATGCTTCCCCTCCTCACAGGTTTAATAGTCCTTGGAAAACTATGAGTTTGTGTCCCTTGATAGTACCTTATTACACCTTGATGAAGATATGCACTCCTGGAAAAAGCTTGTGCTGCTTCACTGACTTGGTCAGGGTGGAGGGATAGCTACGGTTGGCTCCATTTAATGGCACATCTAATTAGGCTGTCTACTAAGCCTGGCTCTTACCAAGAAGCCTCTTGTTCTCAGCAGTTGCTGTTCAATCAAATGTAACACACATCTCATTTCTGTTCATTCACACCATTGGGCTCTTGTGCCTTTAATTTGTTGCACAATTAAATGTAATGACAGAGATCGATAGATAACATGCCCATTAGTTAGTTCAGAAAAAGGTTCTTAACTGAGGATTCTGTCCAAATCAGGTACAAGTCTAAGTAGCTCTAAAACTAACCTGAGGTTGAGTAATACTCTGCTTCCACTTACAGATCTGTGCATCTTCATCAAATGCTAATTCTATTATAAGTACTGATATGGTTTCATCTTGGGAACCCTTATAACCTTATTAACAACCTTCTGGGAGGAACTCAACCAGTCAGACTTCGCCCACCATACTCCAGGCACATTTCAGAACTGCCATCTCTGGGCGGTAGCTCTGTCAGGAGTTTTAAATTGGATCTTTCTTTGGTGCATGCTGAGTTCGCATCAGAAAGAACTGACCCCTCAAGATAAAGGTCACAGATAGAAGAATCCGACCTGCTGAAGTAATTTCTAATGTGACCTATGGATGCTGCAGTATTATTACTATTACTCAGAAGCTCTGACAGCTCAAGACTGAAGACCATATGGATACTGTGTAAACAAAGCAGCAAACAAAACTGTTAGGGGGTTTTTTTTTGGTTGAACAGTTTTAGGACAGCCAGTTCTATCCTCTCTTCACCCTTTGTGTAAGTCTTCACATAATTTGGCTTTGTTGTATATTCATGGGAAATGTGAACCTAAAAAGCTGTTAATTGTCATGTTTTTCCTTCTAGTAGATGTGTTAATGACAGTTATGCTAGAACCACTTCTGTTGTCAGTCTTTTAGGTCTGAAATGTTGGTGTGAAGGTGCCTTGTCTACAGTAAATGCTCTTATTGCTTCTGCCCAAGCTGGGTCTTGGCTGGAGCCTATGTTTCCCAAACACTGACCTGAATGGCCCAAGTCTTCTACTGGCCTTACTTTAGTTGCCTATTTTTATCCTTAGAAGAATGAGCAATGAAGATAGAGTAGAAAAATAAAGGTATCTACTGCAACTGACTATCTGAGGTCATTATTTGTACAATTGATTGTGTTGGTATATTTGTTGCCTTTATTTTGTGAGTTTTCTATAAAGTGGAAAACCAGAAGAGATTGTTTAAGTAGGAAGCTGTGCTCCAGCTAAAACACAAGTGGAAAAAAGTAATATCCCTTGGTTTGTTTGTTAATAGTCAATTCTCTTTTACTACAGTTGGATTATATGAGTTGTGGTTTTATCAGTGTCATGGGCAGAGGATATGCTATCCGAGGATAGTAGCAGGGTTAGACGAGCACACTGATTCATGACCAAGACTGTATTGGTTTCAGGACAAACTCATCACTGGAAGCAATACAGCTGCTGCTTCATGGAGCAGCTGGCTTCACACTGTGACAGCTTGGGCATTTTTGCAAGCTGTTCCCAAGACCGGGATGTCAGGGATTCCAGTGCTGGCTTCATGTCCATTTGGTGGTAGCTCCAATCTGGTGTGACTGATGAGCTACAGCAGCCAAAATGGACCTGGTTCTTTATGAAATTGCTGTTTTGGTACCACTTCCCAGGCAGTGGTCCTTATCAAGGAAGATGATTCAGTAGACTGCAGTGTCACATGAGTACATATTGCTGGATGAGACACACTTCCCATCGGAGTGCTGTGGCAGACATGCAGGGCTGTGTTTGAGACTCCGCTAAGGTCAGTTTCTCTCTGACAGACTACTGCCACTGTTGCTGCACTGGGATGCAAGATGTGGGATGCAGCATGCAGTATGCAGAGAATACATTAGAACAAGCTGGTCAAGCATGCCTTAAATTGATTCAAACCTGCCAATAGGTTTGGTTGTTGGCAAACAAGACTTCTGTCTGTTCATTGGCCTCAGTACCAGTGCTTGTTTGTGGTATTATCCATACTATGCAAGCTTTTCTGGCTACTTGCTGGTATAGCAGCTCCCTTGTTAGCTGCAAGAATGGGCTGAGCTTTGACTGGATTTGTGCAACCATTGATGCAAGATACACTTTGAGTGAATCTGTTTTTGGAGACATATTTAAGTATTGGCTTACAATTTTCCTTCTGCTTTCTTTGATAAAGTACATTGAGAACTACAACTAAACAACAATATAAATCCTGTCTGTCTTTCTCTCTCTCTCTCTCTCACACAAAAAAAAAGATCCAGTCACTTTTCATAACTTCTCTAAATCTTTCATGCCCTTCCTCAATTGTTCTTCCATCCTTAGTGCCTTCCCCTTAATAGGACAACCTTTTGTTTTTTCCCTTTAATTAGGTGATGCCTATTTCATCAGCTGATCATTATCCTCATTCTCTTCCCAGCAAACATCCCAAGTCTCTTCTTCTCATGGATAGGCTATGATTATAGTCTGAAGGACAGCTGGTCTATGAATCCTTGGCGAGCACCAGGGTCCTAACCGCAAGGTCAGCTTTCTGCTACTGAAACACATCACAGTATTTCAACATTTAAAGAAAACAAGACCTTTTACCATCCTTAGCTGAACTCAACACCTATACAGCAAATGGTGGATCCTGAAAAAGTGAGATGAAGATCATACATTTATTAATACAATTTATAATTAAATACTCTTTCATGTTGACGTGTTGGTATTGAGAAGTAGACTGAAAACAAGAATTTAACAGTTAAAGCTGAAAGTATAAAGAATAGCTTTACTAATAGCACTATTTTAGCTTAGTTAGCAAAACAACGCATCTTATCTATAAGACAGCAGAACTAACCAGACTCAAACCTTGGCAGTAGGTGGAAAACTAAGACCATATAAGGTGTGGAATGAAGAAACAAAATGTTTAAGAGAGAGGCAAAGTCAGCAAGGCATGCAAAATTGTACGAAGTGGTAAATGTTTGCACAATAACGGTGTCCAAAGGGTACTGAGGAAGAGGAGGCGCTTCATCTTCACGACCACTGAATGACCACCAAGATCATGGGACTGATGCCAGGAGGGAGGAGATGGAGGAGGAGTGTATGATAATGATTTTGAAGAACTAATTGTAATCATGGCCACCCATTCCTGGAAATAATGAATATGTATGAGCATTTAATGTATATAAACTGTGAAGTTTGTGTCCCTGGTTGCACAAGTTTGGTGGTGATCCCCCTTGTGCCCAGTGCTGAATAAACAAATACCTGCTACTCAGAGATTCAAGGCTGGGAGGAGTTCTTTTCCAGCCTTTCTGAATGAAAAATATAGGATCATATTTTCCTAGGCAGTGTACAAGAAAGCAGAAATATGGACCATGCTTTTGAACACAGAAGGGATCCACTTTCCCTGCCCCAAAATATTGTCTCCCTCATTGATTGCTTCATCAGCTCTTGCAGATGGTGTCTGATAATGTTAACTGCTACAGGAAACCCAGATAGCTATTTGTCAAAGATATGGAAATTTGTGGGTAGTTGTATCAGAACACAAAACTGTCTTAGACAACTTGGATGTGGTGATCATTTTTTTATCACTGATGTTTGTGCAGAATAAGATGATTGAACAGTAAAGACTTGTGTCCTTCAGGGATGCCCCCATACCTCGAAACATGCTACACTGAAAAAGATCAAATTGAATCCTGATATTATCTCTTTCAGCTTTAAAGACAAAATTGAATTTTGAAATCCATGGTTCATGTCTTTTGCTGATTTTCCCATTCCATTGGTACCAATATGATGGTGATTGCAGCAAGGGCACTGAAAATGCAGAAATGTAAAACTAGTATCTGCAGTTTTATCCAGGTCTGTCAGCAGTAATTAATGCTTACTATTACTGGCAGTGATGATGAAAAATAAACAGAAATGTAAATAGACATTGTTGAAAATGCCAAGGTGAGTTGTTTTTGTTTATTTGGCTTGGTTTTCTCTTTTATTTTTTTTTAATTCAGAAAGTTAAATAATATTTTAATTGAAAAGCTGAATTGAAAAGGAAATTAAATCAGAAGCAGTTTTTGGAAATGTTTCTGATTAAAAACTTTTTTTTTTAATAAATGCAATCCAAACCCTTTACTAACTTTCGTTCTCTCTCTGTTTAGGTGCAAGTCATGTATTTTTCCATTAAGAAAGATTTTCTAATTAGAAACTAATGGGCTTTTTTCATCAAAGACACAATCAGAAAATTTCAACCATTTGTGCTGAATTGTCAGTGAGGGCCATGTGGGCTCTGATGGACCTCTCTCTCCATGTCTATACGTTCTCCCCAACATCCCTCTGGGACCCTCCCCATCTGCCCATGGCTAAGGACCCCACATCAGCCCCCCGAGGCCAGCTGCCCCTGCCCCAGTGATGCTGATTCTGCAGCAGCAGAGATGGTTCTGGCTGTCCACAGTCCTGCCATGCTGATCCACTAACAGTAAGCAGAAATACTGCCCTCAATGCCAAGCAGTGGGCATAAAAAAAGTGAACCGCCATCAGTGAGAAAAGGCAGAAACTGCTGTAAATCAATCACTCGTGGCAACTGCACAGTGATTCTCTACGTGTATGTGTGTATATTTATCTCACTATTGCATGGGCTTGGAAAGGAAGAGGTAGTCTGTACCAGAGGACTGCAGACTATATAAGTTTGTTTTAATTCTCCTTGCTCTTTTCCAAAGAAAATATGTAGCCATGAATAACATTAGTTTTGTCACACTTTCCTTGGAGCAAGTGAGATGCTGCCCTAGTACTGTTTCTCGTCCTATGTTGAGTCATGCAGTACAGATACTTTATCCTGCGCTTGTGTCTGCTGTGAAACCACAGATCATGTTATCACTTTACAAATATAGCATATTAGTACATCTGGAAGGCTAGTCACGCTGTGGGGTTCAAACAGGTCTGGCTGGCCATGAGCTATGCTGCTGCTATAAACAACCTCGGTGTCCCGAATTGAATAACCGCAGAGCACACTCAGGAGCTCTGGACACTCGTGTTCTTTAGTAGTAGGTAAGTGACAGTTTTGCTGATTATAATGTTTCTTCAGATGTGTGGGGTCAAGGTGGAAAATGGCAGGGGAAGTGAGAAGTAGCTTTTTGCTGCTGCTACTGTGCTGTGGATTTTTGAATGCTAATGTATATGGCAAAGATAGCTGTAATACGGAATGTTTAGTCCAAGGTAGTGTGTTTGGCAGATACCTTTAGAGATGGTAAGATTCACCCCATACATAGTTCCTCAGAGTAGATTTACACTCATGACAAATCCAAACTTTATAATTTAGGAAAGCTTTCAAAACTCACTCCATGACTCAGTTGTAATAAACCGTTGCTGTTACATCTCAAGGACATATGCTGGTGTGAGAATTATTTTCAATAAAAAATGGTTGGAGAGGTTGGTCATTTATCTTTGTTTGTCAAAATTTAGAGTGGAATTTAAAAAGAGTTATAGAACTTCAGTTTCTGAAGGCTACTTACAGCTAATCTAACTGGCATAGAAAATACAGCCTGCTAAATCTTTTGTGGACAAAGCAAATAATTTAAAGTCAAATACTGTCATTATTGTTGTTGTTGTTCCTACCGTAAGTATTTATGTGCTATCACTGACATGTTACTTTCTGTAGGCTAAAAGGTACTGACCAGCTCTCTTCCTCTCACCAGTAGTTAACTGAATGCCTTTTCAAGGATCAGGGATGGATGACAATGCCTATTAACTAAAGAGGTAGATCCTACCAAAGAGTCTCATTCACTTTATTCTACTCAGACAGAAGGTGAAGGTGGAAAATTATTCCAAAGGCGGATGTTCAGCTGTCCATGCCACCTGTGTTTCCTATCCTCAGGCATGAGAAGGTTTTGTGGGAAAGATTAAAGACACAGCTGCGGTGAGAGAAGAGAACTTACAAAGTACAGCTGCTACCTCATGACTATATGTGGGGTTTGGACCATTTGAGCTAGAATAACTTGGCTGCTGGAGTAATTGAAAGCAGCATCTTCTCTTGCTTAGCTAAATTATCTCTCATATCTTCTTAAATCACAGAATTTAACTGCTTGGGAACTGGCTATAAGCATTTTCTCATTATATGAGTAAAACGTTCTTGTATCTAACACTGGAAATAGGACAGCTGTAGATCAGATGTGGGCTTCTGCTCTCTTTCTGCAGTAGAGGCAAGTGACAGGATTGGATTCTTAGATCAGTACAAGGCAAATGGCCCCCTGGGAGCAAAAGGAAATGATAAAAATTTTGAGGGTCTTTGATTAATCTCAATTAGGACGGGGAGCCTAAAATACGATGCAGTCATCCACATAGATAGCTTTAGAGCCTGGACCCTGTACACAAAATGTAGCAGTAGTAGCCTCACTCCTGGGGATGGTTCAGTAACCTTAAGATGAATGAGTCAATGAAACAGTGTGTTAAAAAACTAGTGGGCATGAAACAGGTTTGAGAAACCTGAGACTGTGATGTTATGCTTAATTAAGATCATCTAACTGTATATGAAAACCTCCATGTTTTGTTCAGAGGCAACGAGTGCAAATATATTTGCCATGAGTCTATGTATAAGTAATTAAGTGGGATCTCTCTAATCAATTATTAGCACATGCTCTAGGTTTCCCAGCACTCTGTTGTATACTAACTAAGACAATTGTTTACACCTGCTGACTAGAGCTACATTCATAGATCAAATATCTTTAGAAACACGTATACTTTTGAACTTACTGTTTTTCCTTTGACAAGGAACAACTTTAAAATACATGCCCATTTCAAATACATCATTTCTATCTCAGTCTTAAGAGAATTAGACCTCTCTTCAGAAGTGCCCAGTGGAAAAAGCAAAAAAAGAATGGATTCATGTCACAGACATCAGTCTAGTGTTTCATTAGCTTCATTGTCAGTGGAAGAATAATTAGTCAGCTCACTAAAGTGCTAGGGGAATACATCTGTAATAAATCCCCTTGCATATGTAACATCTATCATACTTGATGGCAAACATATTAGTGCTACAAGAGTTGAGAAGTATAAGGAATATTGTAATTCAGCTGCTAATTAATCCATAATTAAAGACCTAATTAATGAATAACCCTGTGAAAAATTGTCTAAAAATCAAGATGTGAAGACTGCAGTGATAAAGAGGAATCTTGTTTGCGAGACTGTTTAATTTACATCTAGAATGGGAACTGATTAATGAAAACTGTCAGTAAAACATTGTGCTGCAGCACTGGACAAAGAGACACAAGCACATAAAAATGTGTGGAAACCATGCTCAGCCTATGCATATCTATTTTTATTTTTATGGTGTTCATAGTTATTTCTACCTGAAGTATAAGGAGTAGGTTCAGAAAAGACGTATTTGCTCTCTTAATTGTGGTATGAAAGCAATACAAAAGTTATTTGTTTGTGTATGAAAGAGGCTAATGTCAGATTCTGTTCTTAAAGGCCTCTCATGAAATGGAAGCAGGAATCTAAAAAAATACTTGATTCTTCAGAGCTTTCAGGATTAATCTCTGTGATATGCAAAGACACTCATTTTTTGAAATTGACTTCAGTGAAAGTTGGACTAATTAATAGCTTGGAAGTGTCACTGTCTGTCTGTGTTTGTTTATCTAGGAGCCAGCTGGCTGCAACTGTGCTCTTGAGAAAGCAGGAGGGAACATTTCAAACTCCCAAAACATCTGGGCTTGTGTCCAGGTGTCAGGACTGCTTTCTCCAGCCCTGGAGCAGCTTTTCCCTTTCCTCTTCTGTTTATTCCACGGTGTAGCTACATTTGTTGGATCTCTGTGGACCTAGACCCTCAGGGAGGCACCTGCTGTGAGTCCTTGCACTGCCCTGCTCACGTGCTCCCCAGGACACAGCCACCACATGCACACATACATATATGGTCTGAGGCACAATCCATCTTGGATGTCTGATTGTCAAATCTTCACGTTCAGCAAGTCTAGTGGAAGATAAACCAGCCAAATTAGCAAGGAGGATAACTCCCAGCTGGGGTAGAACAATAAGAGATTGTTACTGGCAGCAGGACTAGGTAGGGAAGAGCAGCTTCCCACTTTGCAGTCTTCTCCCACTCCCCAAGTGGCACAGGGAAGCACTACCCCACTTACAAGCTGTGCACAGTTAGCACAATATAGTTGTATACGATGAACATTGTCACAATCTCTATTGCTCTTTCAATCACAGCATGTTTCTGTAATTTAGTCTTTTCTTGATAACACAAAAAATGTGTTCAGCTGTTATCCAAATGTCAGATTTCCTTTGAATTATTTAAAGACTTGTGAGATAAATGACTTGATCATTCTGAATCACAGTGTGAGTGAGCTTATTTCCTAAGAAATTATTTGCAAGATTGGAAGGAAATATTTCACTCACATTTTCCCTTATGTAATCCTGACAGTAATATTCATAAGATTGCAGCAGATCTCCCACAGTGATTATCTGAAAGAAAAAGGGCCCAAGTGAACCAGGCTGTTAAGCAAATTGGAGAAACCAAAACTTTAATAATTTAGTAAACCATGTAAAGCAGCAAAGGAAAGTATACACAGTACTGTTACTGAGGGCAACCAGGCCCCATATGAAATCAGGAGGACTGCTAACAGAGTCTAATATTGGCTGTATCTGTAGTACCAAAACTATGTTGGACTCTTTCCAGACCCAGGAGAAGACACAGGTCTTGTTCTACAGAATACAGTCTGCACAGAGAAGTGGGCCAGCATTAATACTTATGCCAGCTATGTTCAGAGGAGGGTAAACTGTACTGTAATAAAGCCAATTTTGGCTTATGACTGGCTGTATTCAGCCCACTGCAGACAAGGCAGATAATGTTGGTAAACAGGGAGGAGCCACAGAAGAGTTGGTACAGTTAATCCTGTCAGGCCACACACTCATCATATCTAAGAACATTTCTACTGTGCTCCACTACTTTTCTTTCTGAAGAAGACCTTGCCTTGTAAATTTTTTTCTTTTTTTGGAAAATACTCCTCAATGCATCTAAATGCTGAGATCGATTCAGAAAGGCTGCAAACTTCTCTTTCAATGAAGCTGCTGATTTGAAAAACACTTTTTTCTCTGTGGAAGGCCTTCCTCTCAGAATTCAGTATTGCTTTTGGCTTATGTATCCTTAAACAGTTTGCTTTTTGAAGATCAGACAGATCATAGACCATAGCACCTCGTGAAGCATGTGCAGACTGATACAAAACTCCTTCAGCATTAAACACCAGGAGCTGCCACAAGGCCATCCCATTTGCCTGAATGTTCCTTCATATTCCAGGTTGATTACACTTCCAAAGGTATTGCAAGTCATCATGTCTCCCTTTTTCATTAAGACCAGGGTGAAAAAAAAAAAGAAAGAAGGAAAAAAGTCATCAAATGCCTTCTCAGGATTCAGAGATCAAGTGGAAATAAATAGAAGTAGGTGGCTATGAGATCAGTGTCTGCTCTAGAAGATGGCTGTGGAAACATCTGGCAGGTCTGTGGCAGAGCTGTAAACGAGGGTTGGAGTTATCAGTAGCTGAAGATAGCAAGGGCATTTAAGCCATAGCATACTAAATCTCTCCAGTTTTACCTATGGGTTGACATCTGAAGTACACATATATTTGTAGTAACAACATGAATAACAATAAATCAAATAATAATAAAGATTATAGATGGTACAAGGCAGATATCTTCTTTTCCATCCTGTATATTTTCAATTCCTTGTTGAATAGATTCTGGTTTAGAGCTCCTGAGTGCTCCTACTATTTAAAATAGAAAATCTGAAGTAGTTGCTAGAGAATAGTCTGCATACCTTTAGGTGAATTTATACAGTAAAATAAAATAAATTGTAAAATAAGTGATAAAATAAAAATCCATGCAGACACTGAGGCAGATGCTTTTACTAGCAAGAACGTTTAGCATTAATGTTGTATCATTTAAATAAAAGCATATGATGAGTGCCATCATTAAGATTTTGGGGGTTTTGCCACTTAATTCTCCAAGTGTTTAAGAGTTTCAATATCCTTATACACATGAGGACTGTGTTTGATTTTAATAGGCCTTTTTATATATGCAGGTAAATGAATAATGCTGCTGCTGGATTGTTAAGAAAGGGTATTCTTTCTAAGACCTGAAATCTCACAGAAGCATCTGTAAAGGCAGTTTTTCTGTTCCATTCATACTGGGATAGCTAATGGCAATCAGACACCTAAACCCAAATGTTGACAGCAAAAGGGTTCTTTTACATAAGGAAGAGCTTATTCTCACCTTAGCTGGCCCAGAGAGGTGGCAGATTATTAAATTTGCTTGGTCAGAAGTAAAGACGGGTCTCAGTGTTGAGATGCAGCCTGCAGTAAGGCAAGGCTGAGCGAGTTGCTTGGTAGGTGCTTGGTAAGGTGTTCTAACGAAGGCACAGGACTCTGGAATGATGAAATTGGCAAAAATTTGTAGGCTGTAGTGTCTTGACTGAAAGTACAGCCCTGGGGGGGGTGCAATTCTAGTCACAAAGATTTATGTGAGCTCCGTATTGATGAAAACTGCGACGACGTTGCAGATGACATAGCCTGCTGGTTGAGGAAGAGATGTTGCAAAGGCCATGGTGTTTGAAGGGATTTTTTTCTTCTTCCTCTTCTTAAAAGGAAAGCTTAGAGTGGGAAGAAGTGAAGTAAAGGGAAATTTCTTTCCTCTGCCCTTTGTATAAGTTTTTCTGGTTGCAGACACTCGTATCACTTAGCCAAATAATGCAATGCTTATTATCAAAAAAACCAACCTATTTTTAAATTTTAAGTATTGAAACTATATGTTGCTTAAAATATTTCCTTAAATGTTATTTGTAGCTGCTTAGAAAGGAAAAATCTTGCAATAATGTAAAAAAAAATGTATCCTGAATGGCCAGCTTTGTTTCTGAGCCAATCATTATGAGGAAGATAAGACCAGTTTGACTTCCCACTGTGTTGCCTTTTAAGAGTACTAATTAACACCTTATAGATTACTTCTTGAGTCGTGTAAATGGCTAGGGATAAGATTGTTTGCTTCCATAGACACACACAGAGAACTATTTTCTCCACATATGATATGATTCTCTTGTAAATGATATCTTTGACTTCTTTTTATGTTCTTGAATCCTTTAATCCCTGGAAAACACTACATTAATTATAATCTGTTACTGAATAGCCTTGCTTTTGTGATCTATCTCACTAATAATTCAAAAGACTGGTAAATATTATAACCGTGCATTATCTAAGTAAGGTGTGCTGATGATCTCCAGCATAATTTAAATGTACGTGTCTCTCAAGGAAGATGTCTTTAAGATGCATACTCAGTGTAGTTATGAAGTAGGGACTTGCAAATGCAGGTCATGGTTGCTTTTGTAGTCTGGACTTGTCCTTAATGAAAACAAGGATGCTTGTTTCTTGGGTGAGAAATAGCTTGAGTATGTTTTTTGTTTTTCACTTACTGCCATATTAGTGGGTTGAGTAATCCTCACAAGTATGACCAAAGATTGTCCTTAATGAGCATAAGTAGGATAGAATGTGAAAGGAGCAATACTGAATTATGATGGATGGAGAAAATGGAAGAGGAAGGGGGCTGTGGTATGTACAGATTTACGTGAAAAACCGTATGACTGCTCTGAGCATAACAGCTGGACTGTTACCTCCAGAGGCCTTTCTAAATTCACTGCTTCTGTGGTTTCTAAGAATGGGTAAAATGCTAATAGTGATTACCTGTGAGGAACCTAAGTATGGGAAGCAACACAAGTGTGTTTCAAATTGAAGAGAAGAAATCAGAAAGAAGCATATAATGAAACGTTTCTCTAACCAAATGTAACTTCCCACCTGTGAGTAACAGTTGATAGCTTTGGGTTTTCTTATGCAGTACCTACTTGATGTTTGGAAGAAAGGAACTACTGTATGTGGACTTGAACAAGTGCAGTCCTTTGTATGTCTAGAAATGGAAATCATTATTGGCAGTTGCTTCTCCTGTCACAAATTCTTGCCATGCATGACTAGGTACCCTGAATAACCTACACTTACTATCAGCTAAGTCTAGCTTTGGTCAGTTTGCCAGGCTCTATTTTCTGGGCAACATCTCATTATCAGAAAATTGCTAGTGTCTGAACTTTGGCAAATACATGTTCTGCCATCATGCTTAGTACTTCATGCCCATTTTTTAGACAAGGATATGGAGCAAAGAATCAGCCCTGTGAAGATTGCTAAGTGACCTTTTCAGAGTTGTACATGGCAAAAAGCTTTCCCTGTTTGTCCTGGTGAATATTTCTAAAGCCTTAGTCACCCTGTAATCTGATCAGGATTTGTGACTTCACTCCTTCCGAAGAGATTAGTCCTGAGCAGTCATGATAGACAGCTCTCATCTCCCACCCAAGTTCCTCCTCTGCTTGTTTTTACCATTGAAGAAAAAACCCTCATGCAGCCTAGTGCAATATGGGGATAAATGCTGTATGAACTTTTCTGACCTGAGCGTCTAATAAATCAGTGTCTCAATAAAGAACAGATTAGTTAACCTGTGAGACAGGAAGGTGAGGAACAAGTCAAGGAAAAAGGGAACTTTTACAGTTTAGTCAGACTCTGTGTTGATTAAGGCCATCTAGTTCCAACAGAGGTCAAGTATCCAGCTGCAGCTTCACTATCTCACAACAATTCGGCTCCTGCAATAGCCCTTCTACCAAAACACACTGCTATGAATTGGTCTATTAAAATGAATTAGACCCTGCAGAGTGACTGCTGGTCTGCAGTTACTGTGAGGGGAAAAGTCCTTGTCACTGGATTTCTTTCTCTGGTAAGCAGAGTTGAATGTTTTATTTTACGTGATAAACAGTTCTTGTAAATTATTAGTGAATATGTTTTAGAAGGGTGCAGCTGATTATAGATAAACCTTTCCACCAAGAATAAGGTCAGTGTCCTAATTACACTGTTTTAATGAGGTTTTGACTTGGCTGTTGTCAGCAGTTGGTTCTGGATAGATTGGGAACTATTTTTGCCTTGTTGTTAGTGCAAAGATAAACAAGAAATAGAAGCAACTTTATGAACAGCAAATATAACATTTTGTATAAACATCCTAAGATCCAGAAGGCTGTGTAAATAGAAAGATACTGATCTCTGACCAGTCTCTGTGCCAGTACCTGTAGGTATTCTTAAGGGCTTTTCTTACTGAAATGACTAATAAGGTGAACAGGTATGAACCTTTCCTCTGAGAGTACATATACATAATCCTTTTTAGCCCATACTGCGCATTTTCCAGAAGACACGAGGGTGTTTTGCTGGCTCAGAAGAAATTACTGCTTGATGTGTTACATATTACTGAGAGATGTGTAGATGAAAGGGAGTGAAAAAGGGACAGTTACAAAGCTACAAGAGGAAAAATACAAAGGGGAGAATTATTTCTCCTTCCTTCTCAGTATTATAACAGAAGGACTGACTATAAATAGCCCCAACTGAAGGATGTAGAACTTGGAAAAAATGATCACAATAAGATCTGAGGAAAAAGATATAGATACAAGCTTGAAACACCCAGGAAAGTAAGTGGCAGATTTTCTTTAACTGATCAGTAGATGGTCCAGCAGGGTTTTCTTCCTTCTTTTTTTTTTTTCCTAAGCTTATAAGTGGTGTAATAAATGTGTTCTCTAATGAAACCTCACACAAAGTTTAAGTAATTGACTTTCCTCTGTAGAAAATCTAGCTACATTTCATGAAAGCCAGTATATTGTGATGATTGTACCCCCACCAGTGACGCTGAGCAAGAAAGTACAGTTTTACTTATTTTATCAAGATTTGTGTGTGTACTTGCATTAGGGATTTAGTAGGTGATTTGTTTTCTATGCTGGCACTGAACCATTGCTGCAGTTTAGTAAGGAACACCATGTTCAAAGTCACACTGTGTTTCAGACACAGAATCATAGAACGGCTTGGATTGGAAGGGTCCTTAAACATCATATAGTTCCATCATCCCTGCTACAGACAGGGACACCTTCACTAGACCAGGTTGCTTAGAGCCCCATCCAACCTTGCCTTGAACACTTCCAGGGATGGGGCATCCAGAGCTTATCTGGGTAACTTGTTCCAGTGCTTCACCACTCTTACAGTAAAGAATTTCTTTCTCATATCTAGTTTAAACCTACCTTCTTTCAGTTTGAAGCCTTTCCCCGTTGTCTTATCGTTACATGCTCTTGTAAACAGTCTCTCTCCATCTTTCTGGTAGACTGCGTACAGGTACTGGAAGGCCACACTTAGGTCATCCCAAAGCCTTCTCTTTTCCAGGCTGAACAATCCCAATTCCCTTAGCCTTCCCTCATAAGAGAGGTGCTCCATTTTTCTAGTCATCTTGATAGCCCTCTTCTGAGCTCAGTCCAACAGGTCAATGTGTCCAACAGGTCAATGCAGCCTTCCTGTGCTGGGCACTTCAGAATTGAACACACTACTCAAGGTGGGGTCTCACAAGAGTGGATTTGAGTGGGACAATCACCACCCTAGGCCTGCTGGCCATGCTGCTTTTAATGCATCTCAGGGTATGGTTGACTTTCTGGGCTGCAAGTGCACATTGCTGGCTCATGTCCGGCCTCTCATCCACCAATACCCCCAAGTCCTTCTTGGCAGGGCTGTTCTCGGTCTGTTCATCCCCTAGACTGTATTGATACTGGGGGTTACCCCGACTCAGGTGCAGCTCCTTGCACTTGATTTTGTTAAATCACATGAAATTCCCATGGGCCCACTTCTGGAGCTTGTCCAGGTCCCTCTGGCTTTCCATCCTTCAGGTGTGTCAGCCACACTATGCAGCTTGGCATCTGCCAGTGTTCTGGCCAGGACAGGGCTAACTTTTGCAGCAGCCAGGGTGGGCATGCCAGGACCCTTGGGTTATTCTATACCACCTCATGCCTGTGGAGGGGACAGATGGGGTGGGAGGTACCTTTTGTTCCAGTGCAGGTTGGATGCAGTGTGTGTGTTGGGGCAGCCTTGAATTTGCATGGTGAGGATCGTGTGTGAGTCATTTGCCTGTCTTGTATACTCTGTTATTAAGTTACTTCACTGCTGTTTTCCTAGTAAATTGTTCTTATCTCAACCTGTGATCTTTACCTTTTGTGCTTCCAATTCCCTTCATCCCGCTGCAGAGGGGGGGATGAGGGCGTCCTGGAGTGTTTCAGTGGAAACACTAAGCTGGGGAATACCACTCCTAAACCATGACAGCATCATCTGCAAATTTGCTGAGGATGCACTTGATCCCTTTGTGTATGCCATAAATGAAGATATTAAATAACACTAGTCCCAGTAAGACACTCTGAGAGGCACCACATGTCACTAATGTCCATCGGGACTCGGAACCATTGACCACTATTCTCTGGATACAACCATCCAGCCACTTCCTTATCTGTCTCATATTCCACCTATCAAATCCATATCTTTCCAATTTAGAGAGAAGAATGGTGTAGGGGTTCATGTCGAAGGCTTTATAGAATTCCATATGATTGCTATGTGTAGCTCTTCCTTTGTGTGCTGATGGAATCATGCCATCATAGGAGGCCACCAGATTGGTCAGGCATGACTTGCCCTTGGTTAAGCTGTGCTGACTGTCACAAATCACCTACCTGCTCTCTGTGTGCCTTAGCATAGCTTTTCGAAGGATCTGTTCCATGATCTTCCCAGGCACAAAGATGGGGCTGACAGCTTGGTAATTCCCCAGGTCCTCCTACCTATCCTTTTTAAAGCTGGTATAATGTTTCTCTGTATAATGTGGAAAAACTCACCAGGGATTTCATCTGACTGACATGACTTTAAATATCATGAAGAGTGGATTGGCAACTACATCAGCCAATTCTCTCAGGACTCTGAGAGGCCCATAGACTTCAGTATGTTCAGGCTCTTCAGGTGGTCATGATCTGATTTTTATTTACAGTGGGAGGGACTTTGTACCCTGAATCCCCATCCTGCCATCCATCCACTTGAGAAGTGTGGGAAGAAAGGTCACCTTTGAAGACTGAGTCATAAAAGTTGTTGAGTACCTCAGCCCTCTTCTCATCCATTGTTACCAGTTTTCCAGCATTGTTTGTCAGAGAGGGCACACCTTGTTTGACCTTCCTTTTTTGGCTAACATGTCTATAGAAGCCCTTCTTTGCATATGCTTTGTATGCTTTGTTAGGTTCTGTTCCAGCTTTACCTTGGCCTTTCTCAGCCCATCTCTACACAAATTTCATCTCTTCCAGGTTACTTGTCCTTGTTTACACTTCCTGTGCATTTGCTTTTTCCCATTAGTTTGACCAACAGTTCTCTACTCAGCCATGCCAGTCTCTTATCTTCCTTGTCCAATTTATTGCTCCTGGAGATTGCTATCTCCCTGGAAGATTTCCTTATTTATCTTCCAGCTCGTTTCTATTCCCTTGTCCCCAAGGGCAGTCTGCCAGGGATCCTATAGACTATCTCCTTGAAGAGCTGGAATTTTGCTTTCATGAAGTTCATGGTCCTGACTTTACTCTTTTACATATCCCTCAGGGCTTCAAACTCTGACAGTGCATGATCACTGCAGCCCAGACTGTCTCCAGCCTTGATGTCCCCATTAAGCTTGCTTGCCATGGTGACCATGAGATCCAGTATTTCATCCCCTGTGGTAGAGCTATTACCTGGGTCAGGAAGTTATCCTCTATGCATTTCAGGAGTCTCCTGGATTGCCTACATCTTGCTGTACTATCTTCCCAGCAAATGTTGGGGTGGTCGAAGTCCCCCACCAGGACAAGAACCTGCTAGCGTGATGCCTTCTGTAGCTGGAGCAAGAAGTCTTCATCAATAGGCTCTCCTTGATCAGGCAGCCTGTAGTAGACACCAACCACAAGGCTCTTTTGCTGTCTTGGTCTCTGATTCATATATTTTGATCTACTGACAGTTGTTCTTCCGAGATAACTCCTCAGTAAGACTGCAAGTCTGCATATCTCACTGGCAGAGGGCTCTTGCTAGCACCCTGTGTCTCTAAGTTTTACATATCATCCCACATCTTGCCAGGGACAAGCATGATATTTTCCTTCTCCCCCACCACATCTAGCTTTAAACTCTGCCAATGAGGCCTACTAACTTCTGAGTAAAACTTCTCCTAACCACCGACAAAGGTGAGTCCTGTTTGATGCCAGCATGCCTAATGATATGTAGACTATTCCATTGTCAAAATCCTGAAAATTTTGACAGTAACACCAGCCATGGAACCATGTATTAAATTACTCAGCCTGTCTGTTTCTTCTAGTGTTGCTGCCTTCAAGTGGAAGTATAGAGGAGGATATAACTTGTGACCCAGATTCCCTTACCGACCATCCCAAGGCTTTGAACGCATTTTTGATCACCCTCAGACCACATGTTGCCACTTCATTTCCCCCTCTTGGAAGATAACTAATGGGTAGTAAACTGAGGCCTGCACCAGGATAGGAGGTTTCCTGGTGATGTCCTTAACCCAGGCACCAGGGAGGAAGCAGACCTCTCTATGGCTTGGGCCTGGTAGGCATATTGGTCCCTCTGTTTCCCTTAGAAATGAACAATTATGCAATTATAATTGTTACAATTGTTACAATTATAACTCATCTTTTCTTCCTCTTGTAAGTGATTGTAACACAGGGGGTTGACCTTTCTGATTGCAGTGACACATCTGGTGTAACTGGGTCTCCATCCTCCTCATCCTTTGGCTGGATTTCCACTTATAAAACTTTATACCTATTGTGTAGAGGCACCTGGTGGGGTGAGGTGGGTGAAGAAGGATTTCACTTGCTGCCCCAAGAATGTACTACCCCCCATTTACTCCTTTCTTTACACCTACTACCTTCTTCTTGCTGAGGGATGGATAGATGATCCCCTTGATCTTGAATTATATCTGGTGGCTGCTTCTGTCCTAGGGAGGGCAGGGCTTAATTATACCAGTCTGTATCTCTTTCTGATTCTCTGATACTCTTTAACCTTTCTACATCATCCCATAACTCTATTACCTGGCTGAGCAGGTCATCTACCTGGTCACATCTGATGCAACTGCTATCTCTGCTGCAATTCAGTGCAAAGCTTAGGCATAGTCTGGGTTTGAAGGCGCCTTAAAGATCATTTAGTTCCAATGCACCTGCTGTGGGCAGGAACACCTTCCACTAGATTGGATCTTCATGTCTTGTGGTTGTTAAAGATACTATAGCGTGTTTTCTTCCTCATGTAAAATGAAGGTAGTGTTTATATTGGATGAAGCTCAAGCGTCATGCCTGCCAAAAGGAAAGAATTTTGTCAGAAGCTTCAGTACAGGCAAGCTTTCTTCAAGACATTTCTGTTGTTTTAACTGAATATGGAAAGCTGGGTGAATTAGGGTCCAGTTCAGCTCAGCTCAATTGCACAGGACTTGATACACTGATAACAAGCCTTCAATTGTTGGAATGTATTTCTACACATGTTGATAAGTGAGTACCATGATGTATTCACAAAATCTCTCGTATCTCTGAGAGATTCACAAAATCACCCATATCTATGCCTTGGGTCAGTTTTCTTTGTGTGTTGAAGGGCTGGTCTTTCAATGGCTTTCACAGATAAGCACCTACTTATGCAAACGCTGAAATTTCCCAAATTCCACTGGAACAGGATAGCTTTGCATCATAAAGATCAATACACAAGAACTCAAGGTGAAGTGCTTTTGCATGATTTAAAATGAATAAATTCTTTATGAAATTATTAAAAATGCAAAGCCTTTAAAGCTATTTTCATCAGTTACTTAATCAAACTAGTATTGCTTTGCAACTCTGTCTTTATCTTGGAAAGGGAAAAGTGTAAAGAATACGAAAAATTCAACATTTAGCTGTTGCCATGGAATTTATGTAGAAGTAAATTGTATGCTACATTGATTACTTCCAGCACAAAACCCTAGACAAAGTGGGTAAGATGGAAAGCACATTATGTTAATATTTCTTATGACTTCAGCTTTTTTTCCCAAGAGAGTTTTAATGAAACATGATAGTTTAGTTCCTTATTTTTCTCAGTATTTATTTCCTGAAGTGTTCGTGATGACTTGTTCTTGCAGGAGAAACTCAATGTCGACAGTATGGGGCATCAGGTGATAATATTTGACTTTTCTGTTGTAAGAGGACTGTGGGAAACTCGAGTTAAGAAGAACAAAGAACGTCAGAAGAAGGAGAAAGAAAGATTAGAAAAAAGTGCATTGGAGAAGTAAGACAACTTTTGTGCTGTTCATTTTAACTAAATCCATTCTTATTATCCACTAACACTGCCATACACTAACCATTATTTGATGATTAAAATTTACTTTTTGGGTTTGATTTCAAATATTTCTCACCTCCTTTCCTCAAACTATTAAAGAGAAATGTAGCACACACTGTATTTGTATTTTATTAGTTCATGCTACTTCCCATGTATAATGTGTTTTACTAATGGTGTATTTCATTGTTTACTGCAGACTTAAATTGAAGAGAAAAATAACACATTTTGTACCTTTCAATTTCTTATATGCTGTATAAAAGTATGGCTTTATATTATGGAGTTCATGAAAACATGCTCACAAGTTTCAGTACTAAGAAATACTTTAAGACTTTTTGTTGACTTGACAGGAGAAGGAAAAGGAATTAAATTAATGGGCACACTCAATTGCTAGATTGTTAGATAATTGTTAGATTTTTTTCTTGTTGAGGTATTAAAAAGGGCCTTGATTATAGTGTTTATACTCACTAAACATGTTATTGTTTTTATTATCTTTCATTTATTAATTTTTTTCTTTAAGCAATATTTTGCTTCCCACAAGACACTACAAAATACTATACTGTGCTGACAAGATTGGAAACATAAGCATTATCTTTGTCCCTGCTCTGAGAATAGAAAAAAGAATGAAAATCACATTCTTTTTAAATAATAAAATGCACAGGGTTAAACAGTGCCCTTCTTTAAGAGTATCATTGCACTGAAACTTCGTATGGTGGTTTAGCCATCTCAGGAGACCCCCACTCATAGGTTCTCACTGCCAGTGCAGCTACAGTGATAACAGAGCATCTGGCCTAAGAGGAGACCAGAGCAATATAAGGCGTGACTGTCCTTTCAGCGAGAGGTTTTTCTTCAAAACACCCATAGTAGCAGTCTTGGTTCTCCTGCTTCTACCAAAGCCTGCATTAAAAACCATAATCCTAACCAAAAAAAACCAAAAAACCCCCCAACAAAACAAAAAGCAAAAAACCCCCAAAACCCCCAAAAAAACCCAAACCACAAAAACAAAGGAAACTTCATCCTTCAGACTAAATTCTCTAGCAAGGGTAAGCTTCCTTTTTGATATGAGCTGTGTCCTGATTTTAGCTGGGATAAAGTTAGTTTTCTTCTTAGTAACT
>NW_008673418.1:27888-28180 GCF_000695815.1 Acanthisitta chloris
TTTGTTGCTAAGTAGTGCTTATTCTAAGTCAAGGACTTTTCTATGTCTCATGCTCTGCTGGTGAGGATCTGCACAAAGAGCTGTCAGGAAGCTCAGCCATGGCAGCTGACCCAAACTGGATATTCCACACTGCAGAACATTACACTTAGCATGTATACTGGTGGAGCTGGCTTGAGTTACTGATTGTTTCTTGGGGATAGGTTAGGAATTTGTCAGCAGGTTGTGATCAGTTGTATTGGAGGTCGCTTGTTTCGCTTGGGTTTTATTTCCTTCTCTACTTTTCTTCATTATT
>NW_008673419.1:0-7570 GCF_000695815.1 Acanthisitta chloris
CCCACCGCTCCGTTCACACGACAGAAAGACAAAGAAAAACGAGCCAGGAGTCAGCAGGGAATATAAAATCATTAACACAGCCTAATACAGTGGGAGAAGTGTCGATGGGGATGCGGAGCTAACGGGCGGGTCTCCTCCAAAATTTGATTATCCCTGAAGTTTTAAATAATGCATCACACTGGGAGCCTGGTGTCCCTCCTGCCAGCAGCCCCTGATCCTCCAGGTCTGCACCAGGAGAGTGGTGAGTCACACACTCACCCCTGTCTGCACGTTTTGCAGGTAGTAATTGAACAAAGATTTATTTATTAGCCAAGCTGTGATTGATTTATAGGAGTTTTGCTTGATGGAGTTAATTACAAGCGATAACTGGCTGTGCTGGATGCCCAGGAAGCCCAGAAAGCCCAGAAAGCCTGGGAAGCCACAGCTCCAGGGGTGATAACACTGCCCAGGTGATGAGATCCTGGGTGTGTCTTTCACCATGTGGTTTGGGATAGGTCACCTGGGGCAGATAAAATAGTTGCTGCCACCAATAATCGTCCTGATCCAACCAATGCCCCATCTCTGGAAGCGTTCCAGGAGCAGCCTGGGCTGGAGGAGGCTCCCTTTGCTGGCAGAGGGAGGCAGAAGGGGAGCAGAGGGACTGCCTCGTCTCTGAGCCCACGCACATCCCGAACACTAATTTGGATTCCCGAGCTCCTGCGGGATTCAGGCGCTTAACCCAAGCCAGGCACTGCCGGCTCTGACAACTGAAAGCACATCTAAAGATCTTAGTCTTAATTGTTCGGATTTTTCCCTACCTCCCAGCTGCAGTTCAGGCTTCCAGTCTTTTCCAAACAACTTTATCCAGCCTTAATTACCGCTAAGAAAGTGACCTGTGCGAGCGCTGCCGCCGCTCTCCTGCCTGACAGACAACTGCCAGCACGGCCAGGGCTGCTAATTAGGGACTGATGAATCCGAGCGCAGTGTCCTCCGGCAGCCAGAGGCAGGACTCAGCCCTTCGCCGACCCCCAGGGCTGTCAGCAGGGCCCTGGGGTGCTCCCCAGCCGCTGAGACACTGGCACTGCCTGCAGAGCCTGTCCTGTTTGGGCTGGAAGGACCTTAACGCTCACCCAGTCCCACCCCTGCCCTGGGCTGGGACACCTCCCACCAGCCTAGGCGGCTCCAAGCCCTGTCCAACCCCACCTGGAACACTCCCAGGGCTGAGGCAGCCACAGCCTCTCCCTCGCAGGTGTTTCTGCCCAGACTCTGTCCGTGTGAGCATTCCCAGCGAGTCCCTCCCTGTCCAGAGGCTCAGGCCTGCGGTGGTGCGTGAGCTGGAGGGATTAAGGTGTCTGTGTGAACAGGAGCTGCTCTTGTGCCTGTGTCACGGAGCATCTGCCTCCAGCAAGAACAAAATGAGGCCTGAATGCTGCCCTGAAACAGACTTGTGTTTTGTCATGACCAGAACAGCTTTTCCAAGAGGAAAGGCAAGCAAACCACTTAGGAAAAAAAAAACAAACAAGCAAAAAAACCCAAACAGCTTAACAAGCTCTGTAACTTTCATCTCCCAAGGCAAATCTTTGAATGCCAAGTGTCCATCCCGGGGTTTTCTGACGCTCATTATCACCCTATAAACTCCCTGCCCAGGCAGTTGGGTTTGTCATGGAAAAGCTGACCCAGCTGGCAGGAGCAGGGCTCCTGTTGGGAAAGCATCCTGGCAGGAGGCTCAGGGACATTGCTGTGTGCGGGAGGGTGCACAGCCCTTCCCAGGAGGACCGTCCCTTGCTGCCCTCAGGTCTGTCCCTGCTTAGCTGTTGGGGTCAGGCCCCAGGTCGGTGTGAGAGCACCCCAGGGAGCCCTTTGTTCTGAAGAGGTGAAAAATTGTACCCACAAAAAGAGTTCCCCCTGCGATCAATTCCCTCTAACAACTGTATTGATTAGCCGCAGTAACATCTCCCATTTATTAATTATGAAGATGTTCCAGTGATTCCTTAAAGTTAACTGTTGTGCTTTCCCTCTCCCCTCGGTCCCCCTGGCCCAGCTGGGATTGTCAGGCTCTGGCACAGAGTGCCCAGGGTGGAGTTTCCATCCCTGGAGGGATTTAACGGCCGTGTGGATGTGGCACTTGGGGACATGGTTAGTGGTGGCCTTGGCAGTGCTACGGAAAGGGTTGGACTCAAAGGCCTGAGAGGGTTTTTCTGACCGAAATCATTCCATGATTATTCTATGTCCTCCTTGATCCCAGAGCTGACTCACGTACCCTGGCCATGGGCCCCTCGGTGTCCCCACGGCACTGGGACAGAGCTCTGTCCCAGTTCTGCACACCAGACAGCCTGGAATCCTCGGGGGTGACAAATCCCAGCGCTGGGATCAGGAGTCACTGACACACAGGGAAGGGATGTTGGGGTGCTTTCCACAGCCCAAATGAGAAGTTCTGCATGTTTTTCACTGCAGCCTTTGCCAAGCAATGTGCCTGGCTCCAGCCTGCAGGAGGCTGCTCCCACCTCTGCTCCAGCCCCAGGAATGTGCCACCCTCAAAACCACAGTCACTGGGGCTCGAGGGTGTTCATAAACCATGTTCGCACCATTAATTGAGAGCAGGAGTCAGGTGAGGGCGAGGAAGCCCAGGAGCAAGCTGGAAGGAGAGGCAGGGAAGGAAAAGGAAGGTCAGAAAGAGGGTAATTAAGGAAATGCAGCAAAGAGAAATTATACAAGAGAGGATTAGAAAGGTACAATTGGTGTCGGTACCCAGGGACATAAATCACACGGAGTGCGAAGGAGATGGCTGAAGGGAACCGAAGGGTGATGCTGGACTGATTATGAGTTTGAAATATGGCACATGGGCAAAAAATCCACAGTGATTTATCTGCTGTCAGCAGCCATCCCGGGAAGGTGGCAGCCTTCCCCATATAGCTCTTCTGAGACTGAAACTCCAGCGCTGAATTGATTTCCGAGCCTGCCAGCCTGAGCTGGGCTGGGAGCAAACGGCACAGAGAGGAGACTCACAATCACAGAGTTTCAGGGGCTGGAATGGTCCTTACAGATCATCTAGTCACTGCCCTGGGCAGGGACACCTCCCACCTGAGCAGGAATTAGGAAACCAGAATGCTCACGGTCACAGGAAAAGAAATGGATGGAGCACAGCCTCAGCAGGAGGGAGGACAGAGCTGTGGGCAGCCCAGACTCCACTCACACCCCTGTAGGCTGGCAGAACCCTGGGGATTGCCCAGAACAAGCCTTTAGCATGGTGCCATGGGAATGCAAAGGTTCAGTAGCTCAGGTTTGCAGCCCTATCCACGCCCAGAGTGATCGCCAGGCCCAGGGACGGCACAAGGTGGAAATCTATACTATCTGCAAATCCCTCTATCTAAAACAAAGAGGCAATACAGATCATAGCAATACAGAGAGGGTGGTTAGCAGATGAATCACATCTCTGGACTAAAATATGAATGTGTGCTGTGATTACAAACCCAAGCCCCAAGCTCCCAAACCCACTCCACGGCAAAGAGCAGGGAGGGGGACCAGGCTGTGTGGGAGTCAGCCAGGAGGGCCTGGGCAGGGCTGGAGATGCTGCAGTGATGGTGGGAGGCAAATCAGGAGCCTGAGAAAAGCTCCAGAAGGATCTGCTGGCAGGAAGCATGAGCCAAAAATAGGCAGTGGCAGGAATCAAGCCGAGACTGGGGAAAATGGAGCCGAGATCAATACCAGGAGACCAGAAACAGAGAGGGTTGTGAACAGTTCTTACTCCCGACCTGTGCAACCAGGGACTTGAACTGAAAACCTGTTTTCTCTTGGAGAAATCATAGGCATCGTCAAAAAATGTCAAAAAATGAGACAGATGTAAATGAGGGCAGTGACTGCAAGGTCTCCCCTGTGCTTTTAGCACTCCCGAGCCACTCCCAGAGCCTCACTGCAGGTCCTGGTGCAGGGGAAGGGATCTCTGCCCCACTGTGTGGCCACAGCCCAGTCCAGGAACAGGGAAACATGTCCAAAGCAGTGACAGGCTCGTGGCTGCTGCGCTGCTGCTGCACGGGGGATGGTGGAGCCAGCACGACCTTTGGGTCCGTGAGGTCCTGAGTGGACAGGGAACAGTTCTCAACCTCATCCATGGCAAGAATGAAACAAACAGGGGAGAGCTCAGACCAGGAGCTGCATCACCCCACAGTGTCTAGTCATAGCACAGGCCTTGCTGCCAGATGCTGAGCACAGAGCCCACACTGGCAGCAGGATCAGTCCCCCAGCTGTGGCATCCCACGGCCTCTCCAGGACACTCTGCCATCCTCACCGTGAGGAAAACTCCCCACATTCCCCAAAACTTAACCTAAATCTCCCTTGCACTTTGTGTCCCTGGGAGAGCTCAGCAGCAAGGCAGCACCTCAGTTTCTGTGCTGTCCTACTTCCACACCAGCTCCATCTGGGACACAAGGAGGTCAAGGACCAGCGCGTTCGGCATCGCTGAGGCCTCATTGGCATGGTCAGGATTAGAGGCAGGGAGTCCCAGGGTTCAGGGCCCTTTTCCTAAGCACAGGACTCCCGCTGGAAAACAGATGGCAAGGAAAAATGATTGGAGGAGGAGATTAATAATAACACTGATCGAAGGGATCAGGGCATGGCCGAGGGGCTGGGCGGTAATTCGTCGCCTCCGTGGTAAATGAAGGGGACAGATGCTTGCTTAAATTTGGGGATTAGATTTTGCAGGCTAAAGAAGATAATAACTGAAATGATTACAGTATTAAAATGCTGGACCCCCAGTGGACAGGCAGTTCAGGAGGACCCTTGGCATCAGGAGCTGGGGCTGAGGGACAGGTCAGTTTTAGGGCACCCCATCGCCGGGCGACAACAGGTCCTGAGCTGCTGCAGCCCCCGCGTTCGTTAGTGCTGGAATTAAACAGTTTCCCGTGGAGAAATGGCTAATGATGTCACAGAAATACGAGGAGGGAGGAGGCAATTACAGCCTCTCCTGGCTGAGCTGCTCCTGCTCAGGCAAACAAAACAGCCCCTCTGCCTCGGGCTGCGGCGTGGGAGAGCCTGGGTGCCCGGGAGGAGGAGGAGGAGGAAGGGAAGTGCTTTACGAGGGACTCTCCACTCCACGCACAAATATCTAAAAACTATTAATTTCGGGCAGCAGCTAGGAAGAAATACATGAAAGGGAAATTGATTTCTATTTAAATGGTATGTTTTCATCACCTTTTTTCAGAGCATGAACATTCATCTCTGAGTACCTGTGCTAATTGATTTCAAATGCAATTCAGCACAATCACTGTGGAATAATAAATCTCGGGGCCAGGAGGGGAGAGGAGGGATAGCAGCATGGCTGGGGAGAGGGGGAGCCCAGGGCCCTGCAGCCTGGGCAGGGTACCCAGGCTACCAGCCTGGCCTAAAGGCAAGAGGTCCAGGTCCAGCCTGGAAAAGGTGGGCACAATCCCATTAGAGGAGTCTTTCGGGGATCAGGGAGGTTTACAGCTAATACAAAGGGACCTGCTAATCCACATTAAGCTCCAGGAGAGAGGAGATTACAAGGGAGATGGGGCACAGGGCTCGGCAGGGGAAGGTGGTGGGTGGGACAGTGCCTGGAGCAGCAAGAAGAGGCACAGGGGGAGATGAAGGTGAGTGTCACATGCCATTACACAGGAAGAGTGTGCCCAGCCAGGGCTCCCGGGGGGCACCACACAGGGGACCACTCTGAGAGCACAGCTCTGAGAAACACCCAGCTTTTAGGTGTTTATCCTCAAATAAATAATGGGACATGATACCCAAAAAGCTGCTGTGGGAAAATGGGCTAATGGAAGCCCTGGCGAAATGTGGCCGCAGTGGGTGAGGAGGAGGTGAGCAGCTCCTGCCTCAGCATGGGGCACTTGTAGACAGAGATTGCAGTGCTACAGCCTGTTGTGGTACTCAGGGCTCAAAAGGATGTTGGGAAACTGGGGAGAGAACAGAAAATAGCCATAAAAATTACTCATGAGCCAAAAATACACTGCACAGCAACCAGCTGAAAGAGCCTGACGTGTGGAGCTTGTCAAGCAAAGAGGGGAAAAAAGCTCTGATTGCAGGATATGGGAACTTCTGCAGGAAAAAAACACGGGATAACAGGCACCTGTGACCTGAGGCAGCTCCACAAGGAAAGAGTCCCCAGGCTGAAGCCATGGGGGGAGCTGTGGATGCCCTTCCCCACAGACACAGGCACAAGCTCTCAGGCACAAGAGAGGATCAACTAGAGAAATTCAAAGGCCTTTGCTAAATGGCCAATCTGTGAATTCAATGTGGCACTGCAGGATAAAGGCTCAGTAGCAATATTCATATCGAGTTATCTCCCCATTTGCGGCACAGGAGATTGACTGGTTTGACTCTCAGTTAATCCGAGTCATTTCACACATCCTGAGGAAGTGGATACATGTGGACACTTCCCAAAATGGAGACAGTGCTGCAAATCCTGTTCTTTTGCAGTCTCCACCACCGGGATGGAGCTGGCCATTTGTGCTTCACCCTTATGGAGGAGTATTTATGGATAGCATCCTTTCCCTGGACCTGCAGCCTTGCCAGGGAGGGGGTTAGAGCTCAAAACCCACTCCCAAAACACTTGGAACACTTACACTTATGCAGCTGGGACTGTAAGCAAAATGAAGCCAGGGAAACAGCAGCCAGTGCACAGACAGAGACCGTGGAAAGGCTATTGATTGCAGCAGGGTCTCTGCTGCACAGCACAGTGAGCTCAGAAGGGCTGAGCTTCAGGTAATTTCTGGCAAATAATGTGTTGTGCACTGTTATTTGTGGACCCTGGAAACCAAACCAGAGCATCCAGGGGTCTTGTCTAACAGGTCTGTGTAGCTGCAGACAGTAGCTGGTGCCTCCAGAAAGGAATCAAAGCCACGAATCAGCCTCAGAATAAAACCGAACGCAGTGTTTGGCAGCCCACAGTGCACGGGATGTGGGACTACTGCTGCCACAGCCCCATAAAACCTCATCAAACCTAAGGGCAATGAAGCTTTCCAGGTGCAGAGGTGTGAGGTGGGATGGCACACACTGCCACAGCCACGGGACAGCCAAGAACAGCAGCTCCTCACTGCCATCCACACAGCAGTGTGACGAAAACACATCTACTTATTTGTAACACACTTCCCTGAGGTGCCACCACGTCCTGCTGCAGGGTTTGGAGGCAGAAGACCTCTGTCCACAGGAGCCCTGGCAGCCCCAGCTCCCAGCCCCAGCATCCCGGCTGGCTTCGCTCCACCTGCCTCCCACACGGGTAACAAAGAGATTCCCCCGCCAGTTCAGAGGTGGGGAGCTTGATAAACTGGCTCATATTTTTAAATGAACAAATGATACTTCATCTTTGGGATGACAGAGAGCTTGGTGCTGGTTTACAGTAATATATGCCTTCTTTAATACACGGCTCGCGATCCCAGGCCGGCGGCGGCATGAAGGATGGAGGAGCAGGCAAAAGGTTAATAGAGCATTGGTCCTTTTTTAATTGAAAAAATGACTGAGGGACCATGTAGCAGACCGAGCAGTAATATTATTACAGGCTGTAAGTACTGTTCCAGAGACTTACTGTTCATCTGGGAGCAGAGTAATGAGCGTGGGGCTCGGCAGG
>NW_008673419.1:7598-9628 GCF_000695815.1 Acanthisitta chloris
GCAGCCTCCAGCTGCCTTGGGAAGGGAGGTATCTCCTAAATGTTTGCTCCTGTGCAAACTCTGCGTGTTGTGCTGCAGGAGGAAGTGCCCTGCATCCCTGGCAAAACTGGTTCCTCCAAGTCACACCTCGGCAGCATTGCGCCGGATTGGCATCAGTGCGTGGAGGAGTTTAGGGGTGAGAGGATACAGAGTGCTGCCTCCTGAGCCCCAGCTGCCTTGGGAAGGGAGGTATCTCCTAAATGTTTGCTCCTGTGCAAACTCTGCGTGTTGTGCTGCAGGAGGAAGTGCCCTGCATCCCTGGCAAAACTGGTTCCTCCAAGTCACACCTCGGCAGCATTGCGCCGGATTGGCATCAGTGCGTGGAGGAGTTTAGGGGTGAGAGGATACAGAGTGCTGCCTCCTGAGCCAACCTGTTTGGCCACAGGGTGCAAATCAGCACATCTGGATAGATCTCAGCGAACTACAGATGTTTATATTGCCATGGATGAGGCCCTGTGCCTTTCCCTGGCACTGCTGGTGCTGCCTGACGTGGGTTCAGTGCAGTGCTCAGCACTGAGCATCCCTGTGCTGGGACATCCCTGCACTGAGCATCCCTGTGCTGAGCATCCCTGTGCTGGGACATCCCTGTGCTGGGACATCCCTGCACTGAGCATCCCTGAGCTGGGACATCCCTGAGCTGAGCATCCCTGTGCTGAGCATCCCTGTGCTGGGACATCCCTGTGCTGGGACATCCCTGCACTGAGCATCCCTGTGCTGAGCATCCCTGAGCTGAGCATCCCTGTGCTGAGCATCCCTGTGCTGGGACATCCCTGTGCTGGGACATCCCTGCACTGAGCATCCCTGTGCTGAGCATCCCTGAGCTGAGCATCCCTGTGCTGAGCATCCCTGTGCTGGGACATCCCTGTGCTGGGACATCCCTGCACTGAGCATCCCTGAGCTGGGACATCCCTGAGCTGAGCATCCCTGTGCTGGGACATCCCTGTGCTGGGACATCCCTGCACTGAGCATCCCTGTGCTGGGACATCCCTGTGCCAGCACTGTGCTCCTGCTGACCACCTTCCCCAGCCATGCTTAGGGGTCACAGCCCCTCCTGCCGCTCTGCCAAGGCTCCCTGAGCAGCTCCTGATTGTGATCTTGTGTCAGTTCATGCTGCTGGGTAAATAAACAGCCACTTCGTGGAGTGACACACCGGGAGAGACCCCCACAGCCCCCACAGCCCCGTGCCACTGGGGTTTGGCTCTGTTCCTCCACATTCCTGGCCAAGAGAAGGGGCTCTTTGCTGTAAAACAGCAGGGAAGCTTTTGCAGTCCTGCCTTATCAGGTTTGATGTGCCTCGATGAGCAGGTGACGTGGCTGGCAGAGCAGCCAGGGACTGCAGAGCCAAGCCCAGCACGAGGCAGGAGGGGGTGACTGCCCATGGGTGCAGCCTGCTCCTTCCCTGACATCCCAGAGAGGTCAGGGGATGGTGCCATCCACCCCAGAGGTCAGCAGCAGGGATAAATGGCACGTGTGAGAGCCCACGAGGAGGAAGGGAGCAAAGATCTGCAGGAGAAGCTGACAGACACGGGAAACTGGCATTTCAGCCTGCAGGGACGAAGGGAAGCCATCCTCGGGGAGATGGGGACCCTTGGCAGGGTTGGGAGCTGGGGTGAGTGGCTGTGGCAGGGCTGATTGATGAGGGGGGAGATGGGGACCCTTGGCAGGGTTGGGAGCTGGGGTGAGTGGCCGTGGCAGGGCTGATTGATGAGGGGGGAGATGGGGACCCTTGGCAGGGTTGGGAGCTGGGGTGAGTGGCCGTGGCAGGGCTAATGGATGAGGAATCGCCAGCGGAGCACTGTGTCATCCCGAGGAGCTGAGCCCTGGGCTGGAGGGAAGCAGGGCTCTTAAACAGGCTGTGGAGGCACTTTGGGCTGCCAGGATTTATGCTCTGGAGGAGCAGCTCTATCTGTCATCTGTGAAAAGCCTCATTTACAGAGAGACTCCGTCAGGAAAGGCAATCAGCCCAGAACCTGCTATGCTGGGAATTTATA
>NW_008673419.1:9737-15528 GCF_000695815.1 Acanthisitta chloris
ACCTGGCCCAGGAATGGCTGTTTGCTCCCACAGGGGCTCCCCACAAAGAGCTGGAGAGTAAAATGATGATGGGGACACTCAGCTGTGGCACAGCTGGGAATGCCTCCAGTTACATGCACCTGTGTCCAGCTGGCAAAAGGGAATTCTCTTGGAAAACAGGGGAAAAGAGGTGAGGTTCTGCCTTATCCCTGGGCCTGGTGATGACCCTGGGCTGTTGCCTCCAGTGCTGGAGGAGGACTTACAGGTGTGGGTGTTTGTGGTTGCAGAAGTATCACAGAATCTGAAACTTGGTTCAGTTTGGGAGGAGCCTTAATGCTCATCTCACTCTCCCCCTGCCATGGGCAGGAACACCTTCCACCAAACCAGTTGCTCCAAGCATCTCACCACAGCCTGCTGTGGATGTCTCCTTCCAGGATCACTGGGACCCCCAGCAGGGCACAGCACCTGCAGGGACCTGCCACGCTACCAGGAGCAGAGCCCACACTCACCCCATGCTCCAGCCCTTCCGTGATGGACCTGGGAATAAAGCCCCTGACTGACGGATGGATTGCTAACATCATCATTTGTGCTGCATTTTCCTCCCCCGTGGAGGATGAGCTCCAGTTACTCCCATCCATCTCATTCTTTCAAGTCATCTTCATTCTGCAATTTCCCCTCACCCCGAAAAGAGTAAAAGATCGATCCATTTCTTTCCAATTTCAGCCGGGGAGAGGGAAGGAGCCCGGGGAGAGGCTGAGGATGCCTTTTGCCTCTCTTAGCACATCTCTCCGTGTTCTTCCTCGTTCAAAGCATGAGCATGGCTGGTTGGGTATTGATCCTTCCTTGGGAAGTGCTGCAGCCTGTGCCTGCACCCTGACCTCCTGTTCACCCTGCCAGAGCCAAAACCACTCCACTTTGTGAGGAAAAATGGGGTGTTTCTGCCCTCAGGAAGGCTGTCCCAGCCAGGGAAGCAGCCCTGGCCACAACGGCACAGAAAGGATTCAGGATTAAATCCCTACAGGAGAAGGACAGGCCCTGTCCATGATGCAATGAGTCGTGTTTGATCTCAGCTCCCTGGACAGGCTCATGGCCAGGAGGGACACTGATAATGCTGGGGCAGAGTGGGATCTGGAACGCAGATGGATATTCCCAGTAAAACATTCTAGAAGTAAAAGTCTTTGCCCTAGAGTGGTCACTCATGCTAAACCCACACTGACCCATCACTGCTGTGCCCTGTGCCACGTCTGACAACACACATGATTTTAGGTGCCATGCAGCAGGTGTTTAATTACCAGAGACATGGCCTGGATGGTATTTGTGTCACGGGAGGCAGAGGTATGGATGTGTCCTTGCTCTGGAAGTCTGAAGTGCTGCTTTCCAAACTCCCTCTCTGGTAACAGGTGATTTTACAAACGTGGTTAAATGAGACAGACTCAAACAAGGGCTGTTTTTTCCACCTGATCAATAGATCCGAAAGGAACAATGCCAACTATCATGAGTTATTGTGCAGCACTGATGACTGTCAGGACAAGCGAAGAGCAAAGACAAATACACACCTTTTCCTCCGTTATTACTTTAAGCCTTTTATTATCATTATTATGGGTGATTAAAAATCCCATTAATCAGATGCTAAACAGATTAAGCCCTATGAATTAATTTTCTGGAAATAACTAAGACAAACATTCTGTGCAGAGCTCATTTAATGAAATAGAAGCTGTTTATCTGCAAAATTAGGGCTTGAGCATAGCTGAGCTTCGGCTGGAAAAATCCCCTGCCGTGCGGGCACGGCGGGCGCAGGCTGGAGCCAGCGCCGATCCCTCACCCTGCCTAAGTAAAAGAAAGATCTTGCTCTAAGTAATTTATGATACATTACACAAAGAGCTCATTAGTGAGAGCTACAAAATAAAATTACCGTCGTTTAGCAAATAATTCCATGATTTAGTGTTCGAGGAGAGGAGGCTGAAGGACAGAGGAGGCGTGTGCCACCGGTGGGAGCATCTGCCAGGGAGGGGGCAGACCCAGGGGCTTGGCATGGCCATGCCCAGTCCTGCCATCCAGTTGTGCACCCCTGAGGAAGCTGAGCCTCCTCCTGCCACCCAGTGCTTCCTCTGCACCACCCCAGCAGACCCAGTGCATCCACTGCAGGAGGCATCACAGCATCTGTCATGGGACCAGCAGCAGGACCTGGAGAGGAGATCTCTAAGTTATGTTTTCTTGGAAGCAATTTCATCACCACGTTAGTTCATTATCATGACTCACTGCTGACACTTTTTTAATGACTGTGTACCTCATAGTTCCACCTGCTGCTGGGCCCAGACAACCCTAAAATTGAATCCAAATTGTGTCTGTTTCAATAAATGGGCGTATTTGTTATTGCTGTTGAAAGTTCCATGTTTGGCCTTTTTTAGTCATTTGATTAGGAAGTCGAGAGAATATTTTAGCAGCAAAGAAGGCTCTGACAATCAGCACTGGGAGGAATAATCCAATTTTCTTTGCAAAGAAGGGCAGGGGTCCTCCTAGGAGGTCAAAGCTCCCTTAGCACAATTAGAACTTTAATTAATGAAATTGGTTGAGCCTCCACCAGCAGAAGCAGCATATTTGCCCCTGCCTGGGGGAGGTCTGGGAGGGGACACAAGCTCCATATTCCGCCAGCTCTCCCGGACAGACCTCCTGCTCCCCACAAATGCATCCAGAGCCCACACCCTGCACGGTGGACATTCACCCTAGAGATGCAGCTCTGGGCTCTCCCTGGCCCGAGCTCAGTGGCGAGGACAGGGCTCGCCGCGTGTCGTGCTGTTCAGACATGCTGTCTGCAATTAATATTGCATAATGGCCTCCTGATTCCTAAATTATGTATCTCTCCTTCTCAGCATCGTGTGGCTTTTTTACAGGGCTAATTATTTTCCATCATTCTGTCTTTAGCAACAGTTGTCTTAATTAAGGGGGGCAAGTTCCGCTCGCATCCCCGCCCGGCGGGCCCTAATGAAATCGCTGGAGCCGCAGGGTGTAAAAGGGAGAGGGACTCTGGCCACCCAGCAAACATGAAATGTTCCCTCTCCTGTTGATTAATGCACAAAATTAATGCAGGCTCAATGTCTAGCAGCTGAGGGAATGGCTGCACAGGCCCCACTCGGGCAAAGCCTGGGTGTCCTGGCTTTGCTCCTGGGGATTCAAAACCATTGCAGGAGTTTGCAGTGAGGCTACAAGTCCCTGCCACCTCTCCTTCCCACGGCTCCAGACAGGACTGTGCTGGTGGTGCCCTGTCCCTGCTGCTGCCTGGGCTCTGCCAGCAGGCAGCACCCCCAGCCCAGTGCCGTTTGCTTTCAGGGTTCACACATTTGGAGGAAGAAGAGACTTTAGATCGACCAAGAGCCCTATCGCTGCCAGCATCCCCCCAGCTCGCACAGAGCTCCCCCTGCCTCCCCATCCCCTCTCTGCCTCCCCACAGCCCTCAGCCCTGGCAGCAAAAGGGCTGATCCCCAACTATTCCTCCCTGGCTTGCATTTCCTGACAGCCTATTACACCAGACCCAGGCTGCTACGCAGGGGAGGCTCCAATAAGTGGATCCACATGCAATATTCATGGATGGCTTCAGAATAGTTACAGATCCATCGCGCTTGGCAGCGGGACGGGCGCTCCTAATGCCGGGCTTAAGCACCTTTTTGAACCGGAGCCCTGCGGATGATCCCGCCGAGGGGGTGGGATGTCCCCAGAGACGGTGGTGCCGGGGAGGGGGCACAGCCTGAGCCTCCTCTGACGAGGCCAGAATTCTGCAGAAAAGGCCCAGGTCTGTGGGAGGGGACGAGGGCCACCAGGCAGTGCCATCAGCCCATCTTTCCTTTCCCATTTCCCCATCAATGCCGCGCTCAGCACACAGCACTGAGGTGCTGGCACAGCCCCCACTGCTGGCATGTCCCCACTCCTTCCTGACAAAGCTCCCTGCCCACTCCACTGCCCCCTCCCACCTCTGGGGAAGCCCTGTGGGGCATCCCTGTGATCCTGCACCCAGCTGGAGTGATTGGATAAGCCCCCTGAGCACTGGGACACCAAGGGAGCCCGAGCAGAGGAGGGGTTTGTTTACCAGCACCACACTGCAGCTCCAAACCCGGTCTCATCCCCCGGGATTAATTTTTACACAATCATTCTGGAGTCTATGATAATCACTCCATAAAAAAAATGAAGAGATTTGGGATTTTTTCCAGCGCAGAGGATTAGGTCTAAAGACAAGTAATCTGCAGGAAGCTCAGCTGCATGCACACAACTAATCGCTCCCTACCCTTCCCAGCTTTAGCCCTTTCATTAGGATTTTCCACAGTGAGGCTAGTTGTCCTTGGTGAGGTCGGCTGACATGGACAGGCACATCCCCAGGGATAGGGCTGTGTGCCAGCCCATGGGGGTCACAGCTGCAGCTTGGGAGAGTGGCAGTGTTCTGCATCTCTGTGGTGTCCTGCATCCCTGTGGTACTCTGCTTCTCTGTGGTGTCCTGCATCCCTGTGGTACTCTGCTTCTCTGTGGTGTCCTGCATCCCTGTGGTACTCTGCTTCTCTGTGGTGTCCTGCATCCCTGTGGTACTCTGCTTCTCTGTGGTGTCCTGCATCCCTGTGGTACTCTGCTTCTCTGTGGTGTCCTGCATCCCTGTGGTACTCTGCTTCTCTGTGGTGTCCTGCATCCCTGTGGTACTCTGCTTCTCTGTGGTGTCCTGCATCCCTGTGGTACTCTGCTTCTCTGTGGTGTCCTGCATCCCTGTGGTACTCTGCTTCTCTGTGGTGTCCTGCATCCCTGTGGTACTCTGCTTCTCTGTGGTGTCCTGCATCCCTGTGGTACTCTGCTTCTCTGTGGTGTCCTGCATCCCTCTGGTACTCTGCATCTCTGTGGTGTCCTGCATCCCTATGGTATTCTGCTTCTCTGTGGTGTCCTGCATCCCTATGGTACTGTGCATCCCTGTGGTACCCTGCATCCCTGCAGTGTTGGGGACACAGCTGGGCTTGCTGCCTCTTTCTCTGCTCCTGAGAGGAGACTCTGGAGTGGGACCACTCATGCTCCTCACTCGGATCTCTGCAGTTTCCTAGGGAAGGAGGTGTAGCAACTGGCACAGTAAACATCTTACACAGCACCGCAGACCAGCTGGTGAGATGGTTTGAAAGCATAATAAACTATTAAAGGAGATGACAAGCTTAAATCCTGAAGCCTTTAGTAAATTCCTGGTGGTTTAACTGGGTGAGGAGTGACTAATAACCTGGGAGCTGCTGATTTCCTCGTTGCAGGGCCAGTTGTCTCCGTCTGCCCCAGGAACCTCCTTTGGCTGCTGAGCTGTCACCCTGCCAAGCCTGGCTTAACTAACCCTGGTCCTGCAGCGAGCAGGAGTGAGTGGAGGAGGTAACAGCGCACACACAATCCCTCCCCGTGGACACTCCAGGAATATTCCTGTTGTTTCCCGCTGAGGCTCGGGGCAGAATTCCCGTACATTCCCGGCGGGATGAGAGCCTGGGGCTCCTGGGGCTGCCAGAAGGTGAGGGCTCACAGGCTGAGGGAAAACACTGCACGCAGTAAAGTCAGGAGGAGACATGTGCCCGTTGTGTCCAGCAAGCGCTTTTCCAAATATAATTAAAATAAGTACATCTCTGGGACTGCTCTGACCGCAGGGATCAGGATGCAGTGCCAGGGCTTTAAAACAAAATAACGTAAGCACTTAGAAAAGGGCTCGAGCAGACTTCGGGTACTTATGTTCAAAATAATTGTCCCAGGAAACCCGATTCAGCAGCCACCCGGGCTGAAAGCACTTAGGCACACGCGGGCAGGCGTTCAACAAAGC
>NW_008673420.1:0-438 GCF_000695815.1 Acanthisitta chloris
TTAAAACTAGCCCAACTAAGAAAAGGATCTGAGCGATAGCAGTGGGAGACTTGATCTTGACAGGCATGGAAGGACTCATCTGTTGGACTGACCCGCTCTCGAGGGAAGTGTGTTGTCTCCTGGGAGTGTGGATCAGGGATGTTAAAGAAAGGCTACCAAGTCTTGTCAAACCCACTGAGTACTACCCACGATTATTATTCCATGTGGGAGCTAGTGACAGACAACAGAAGACTAAAAACCATTTGAAAAGATTACAGAACTCTGGGAGAGATGGTCAAGGACTCTGGTGCACAAGTGATCTTTACATCGATCTGTGAGGTCGAGGGTGAGGGGTATGAGATGGCCAGATGAATCTGGAAGGTCAATAGTTGGCTGCAACAATGGTGCCAAAGTGAAGGCTTTGGGTTCTCAGGATTTATGCAGGCAAGCCTGGTCTGA
>NW_008673421.1:0-711 GCF_000695815.1 Acanthisitta chloris
CCTGTGGTCACTCCCCAATTTTTCCCACCCCTAAGTGACCTGAGTGACCCCAAAGTGACCTCTGAATGACCTCTGAGTGACCACTGACCCCTAAGTGACCTCAGGATCTCTAAATGACCCCTGAGTGACCTCTGAGTGACCTCAAGACCCATAAATGACCCCTGAGTGACCAGTGAGTGACCTTAGGACCTTGTGTGACCTCTAAGTGACCTGAGTGACCCCTAGGTGACCTGAGTGACCTCTTAGTGACCCCTAAGTGACCTGAGTGACCTCTTAGTGACCTGTGTGACCCCTGACTGACCTCTTAGAGACCCCTAAGTGACCTCTGAGTGACCTCAGGACCTTGTGTGACCCCTAAGTGACCTCAGGACCTCTAAGTGACCTTAGTGACCCTTGAGTGACCCCTAAGTGACCTGAGTGACCTCTTAGTGACCTGTGTGACCCCTGACTGACCTCTTAGAGACCCCTAAGTGACCTCTGAGTGACCTCAGGACCTTGTGTGACCCCTAAGTGACCTCAGGACCTCTAAGTGACCTTAGTGACCCTTGAGTGACCCCTAAGTGACCTGAGTGACCTGTAAGTGACCCCAGTGACCCCTAAATGACCCCAGTGACCCCTAAGTGACCCCAGTGACCTCTGAGTGACCACTGACCCCTAAGTGACCTCAGGACCTTGTGTGACCTGAGTGACCCTTGAGTGACCCCTAAGTGA
>NW_008673422.1:0-26832 GCF_000695815.1 Acanthisitta chloris
AGGGGCGGAGCGGGGCCCGGCACAGCCCGGGCAAACGGAGTCCTCGACGCGCTCCCCCGTCCCCAAAATGCAGTTCAAACACGGCCCCGGCGCACGCTGCAGATTTGAGAGGCTCGGTGAACTCTGCCGGGCTGTCGCTAACCCTCGGGATTGGGGTGCTCACTCAGAACAAAAACCTCATCAGGCAGTTCCAAAAACATCTGACTGTCCCACAGGTTCAGCTTTCTGTTTTCCTCGTAATTACAAGAAAGTGTCAAAGAAGAAGAAACAAAAGGGAAAGAAAAATATCTGTCTTCCCTTCCCTGTACACCTTTCCCCTTCCCTCCACTTATACCTAGAGCAACTCTTTCACCCACTCTCTGCCTCTCACTTGTATTGTCTTACAGATACTCATGGGTATAATTTTCTCATCTGCTCAGCTCTCACACATGCTACATACGTAAGTACACACAAACAAACAAACACCACACTTTATCCCTTCCTTAAAGTGATTGCAGTCTCAGACAAGTTCCTACCAACCGCTCCTTCACCTCCTCACCCTTGTCTCTTATGTCTCTTGCTCTGGGAGGTAGCACTTAACTAAAGCCTGGTGTTTGATGTCAATGTCTCATCTAAAATGTTAGCCAGATGTGCCCAGTTCACAGATTAGACCTTTCTCTTCTCTGGATCCTGCAAACTGGTATCTTATCCCTGAAGATGAAGACACACTTCTGAATTCCAGCAGCGAGAACATTGTTAAGATAAGTCAGACAATTTTCTCTGATGACACAGCTCCAGGTGCTTCTCTGCTCCCTGGAATAGTTAAAGCCTTTTGACACTTGCATCTGCTGCTGCCTTTGCACACCAAGAGGCCCCTGCCACAGCAGTGAGGCAGATACATCACCTTTATTTTGGTCACTCTAGGCAGCATTCTGTCATTTCTTTAGTGAGTTCAGTCAAGTAGTATTCATTTTCTTTCCTGCTTTCTTTGAGGAGCAAGAAGACAAAGCTTTCCCAGTGTCAGCTAGTGTGGAATCATGTGATTGCACTGAGTGCAATGAGGCTTTGCTGACTTTTTTTCAGCTTAACATCTGCTCACACTGTTTTCGCAGTCAATGGCCAAAGCCTGTGAAAGACACCAGCCGGTTAATTGGAACCTCTTGCCTTGCCCCAAAGCCCTGACCTCAAATAAATACCACACTCTCCTCATTCCTTCCCCCTAAAAGAAGCTGATGTGAATAAACCTTTGTCAATCTGTGTGAACTCCTCAGACTGAGGAAATATCTGCTTTGAAGACAATTTGATTGCACTGGAGTTGGGTTATTTGACTGGACTCTTGTTTCAAACTACAACTTCCCTCAGATAGACAAAAGACTGTAATGAACAGCAAGAAGTCTTCTTCCAAAGCTGATCAGTCCTGGAAATAAAAATGTGTAACCAAATTGAATACAAAACTTTTCAACTTCTAACTCAGCCTAGCTTTATGCAGTCATTAGTCAGCTTCTGAAAGTCCGAACTCCCCATATATATTCCAGTTAAAGACAGCACTTGCTTCTCTTGGCTTGATATATTCACACATTCCCTGCTTTCGGGCTGCCAACCAGTTTCACCAAGCCCCCTTGCTGTCATCATAGTGGCATCACCTTCCTTCTTAGGCTGTGTTGACACTGGTCATAAAAAACAGTAACTCCACTCCAGAATCTGACCCCAGATCCAACCTTTTCCTTGACCAGTTTTGTTGGCTGTCAGGCTGTGAGGTGGGACAGGAGGGACTTGTGGTTGTCACGTGGCAGAGGCTAACCTGACTTCATGTTCAGTGGCCCAAGCAAATTAAGGGCCTTCCTTACTCTCTTTTTGGATTAAGATCTGTAACAGTCTGAGTCTTCTGCCATCCTGCTTGATTGACAGCTTGGTCTGGGAGAGTAAAACTCAGCACTGATTATCTTGTAGGGATCTGGGATACTCCTTAAGTTGGCCATTTTTCATGTAACTGCACATCTCCCATTTTTTTTCATCACTGTACTTCCAGCTTCTATTTTTGGATGGCTTATTTATCTTTTTTTTTTTTGGTCTTTTTTTTTTCTTTTTAGCCATGCTGTGCTATGCCTGAAGTCTAATCAGCAATTGCTACTCTTCCATTATCAGTTGGCAATGCTCCATCATCATGCTATTCCACCTCAAAAATTGCCCTTGCACCAAAACACCTAGAAACAGACAAAACCACTCCTCTCACCTCTCCCTCTGAAATGGGAGATGCAGAGGCCAGTGACAAGTGACAAACCAGATGCTCCATCTTGGCTTGTGCCAGTTCCTGTCCATAGCCATCCTGAAGCAGAGTAGTTACACCACTGAGTAGGTGCATAGGAGATGGATATGTTTGAAGAACAGGAACGGCAGTTTTGGGTCATTTACTCTGACTTCCCCCACAAGCCCAGGAACATCCACCCATTATCTCTGACAGATTCCCAGTAACTATACTCATACATGCAGCAGTTTCAAGAGCAGCTGGCACTGGCTCCTGGTACACAAACTATTGCCAGGCTGTGACTGCTGGGGGACTTCAGGGATTTGCCCCTTGTCCTGCAGCCCCATGCTCATGGCAGGGACTCTGCAGACAGGAAGAAGCAGCTATCTCCCACTCCTGCAGTACACTGGGCACTGCTGGGGACAAGCCTGATTGCCATCAGCTCTGGCCAGGCTTCCCTCTCTCTCTGCAAGCCCTCCCTCAGCCTGGTAGTCCCTACCAGTCTCCAGCAAAAAAACCCCGGCCCTAGCCTGTCCTCCCATCCTACTCAGAGAGAGATGTCCTCCTGCATATACTCACATGCTCCCTCTCCTCTCTTTCTGTCCTTCTCTAAGGCACTTGGGTTTTCTTTCTGCCTCACACATATTCTTTCATGCTACACTTCCATTTTTTGGCACCAGATCCCTTTGCCCTCAGGTGTATCCAGATCACCTCTCCCAGAACAGTGCAGGATGGCAGTCCCCCTCCCTCCGACAGACGTACTCCCACAAACTTGCTGAACCCATCTACATAGCTTTAATATTCATAAAAGTCAATCGGAGTATAAAGAAAATGTGGTTGATGATACAAGTATTTACATTGCAAATCACTTTTAATAGCCCTCTGGTAGTCAGCCTGGTGATAAATGCTAACCCATCTATCAGCTCAACAGCAAAATAAACCCAACTCAGACGGAGAGAGTCAGAGAGAGAAAAAGGAGACGGTGACAGTGAGAAAGGTTCAGTCCTCCAGAGCATCACTTTGCCAAGGGAGATGGGCCCAAAGGCTTTGCTCAGGACTCAGTGAGAGCAGTGAAGTGTCACACACTGAGCAGGAGCAACCTCTTTGCCTTCTTTTGGCCAGGTGAGGACACACCCCAAAGGGATGGCCAGGGTGGAGAGTGAGCCCCTGAGCATGCCATCCTTATGCTCACTGGCATGTAGCTGTCACTGCCTGGCAGGAGAGAGCTGTCGAAGTGCCAGGCCAGTAACTCAGTCTACCTGCTTGTGCCTAGGGCTGTAGGCAACAGGACGATGTCACCCGTGGGTGGGCTCTTGCCCCGCGTGCACTGGTGGGTGAAACACAGCACATGGGGACATGGATCATGCCCATGGCAGACATGGATCATTCCCCTGGGCCAGTGTTATCCCTATGAGAGACAGGAGAGGGGACAACACCTTGTGGTCACCTGCCTCTCTCCTAATAGTTTGCCTAAGAGCACAGGATGGCACATTTGTAAAAGGACTTAGGACAGTTTAAAAGGTCTGAAATGAATATTCCCAGGCCACATTTGTTTGGAGCCTCCCATGGCTGTTCACTCAATTGAAAAGATGCAGGATGGCATGTACACAAGTCCTCCTCTTCCCCATCAAGTACCATTCCCAGGGAAACATTTTTTTCCCCTCAATTCCAGCTGTCTTCAGGGCAGCATGATATGGCACACATGGCCCCATGAGTGCCCCAGACATGAGCTCTGTGGGAGGACAGTCACTCATGGGTGTGGGGCTAGCCAGATCCCAAATCATGTTGGGACAAAACCATGCTGCAGGAAACATTGGATGCTGTGTGGGAGCTGGGCAGGAAGACTTGCAGGGTCAAGGAGAAGCAGGGCTGCTGCAGCCTTCCAAAGAGAGGTGACCGAGGGCACCCAGCCATGCTCTGCTACTCAGCCAGGTCCCCAGGCATCATCCGCAGCCACATCTTCTCGTGCTTCGTGGATGCCTTAACTGGAGACAGAAAAAATTACCAATGCTGAAGATGCATTAGGCACATCACTTAGTGCTCAGCTGTTTCCCAGCCTCCTGGGCTGCTTGCAGAGAAAGGGTAATGAAAGATTCTTTCATTATTTGGAAAAAGTAATTTTTAGCACCAGTGAAGGATGGGAGTAGCACCAGCCACAGGCCCAGGGAGTGGGTGACTAAGTTTAGCCATGCAGTAGGGGCATCCCCACTGGCTGTGGTGATGGTGGCACCAGTGGCCCCTTACTTGACCTGGAGTCCCCAGCAGGGCACAGCCAGGAAAGCAGGGTATAGCCACTCTGGCCCATGCAGGGAAGCCAGGTGAGCATGAAGGATGAGACTTGTGACTAATGTAGAAAGTTATCCTCCCATGCCTGGCTGATCCACAGCCATGCAATTCACATCAGTCCATGAGCATCCTAGAAATGCCAGGGGAGCAACAGACACCCATGTTCTCAGCTTGACTGCAAATATCAGTGCCTTAAATCAAGTGAGGGGGTACAGCAGGCAAAAGAGACATGCTACCTGATGCTGGCCCTTGGAAAGCTGGCTGTTGGGCACTGCTGATTGCTTGAGCTCATCAAAAGCAGGAAGGCAGCTGCAGCCTGTGCCTCCTGCGGCACCTCTGGAGAGAGTTAAACACAACAGCCTGTGTGCAGCCTGGTGTGCTGCAATCTCTTCAGTCAACAACCATCTGCTTTTTGTGTTTTAAAAGATTGCTGCTGCTATTTTAAGGCTGCACTCAGTTTTGTCACATTTGCCATATAAGCATGACTTCAAATACTTGAATATAATTGTTTTGTTGCAGTCCCCATTCTTGCAACTCTTATTTGCTTTCTGGGTAATGGAAGAAGAGAAAGTGCTTCTGAATCACCTTTTATACTTACTATCCAAAAATAAAAGGGAAAAAATATAAAGAATGGGAAAAAAGGAGGGAAAAATGGGAATGTAAGCTTGTGCTCTCCTCCTGCCATTTCCCATATGTCACTGAAGACAGCACATCTCCCCTGTGCTGTGCCTGTGGGCTGGGTCTGGCCTGTGGGAAACCCCATGCCTGCCTGTGGTTGCCTGCTGCTGGCAGCCAGCCATGCACTCCTCAGGACCCTCTCTCGGGCACTGTCCCACACAGCTTGCTGTCTAGCCATCAGGGAAAAAGCAACCAGAGGCTCAAGTCCCTTTGACAGAACAATCTAATTCTTTTATTTTCTAATTCCCTACTTCATTAATTCATGAATTCACTAACCCGTGTGCTTACTCACACAGCAGTTCCCTCACTGGCAGTGAGAGTGCTCAGCCTTTTGCCTTGGCACAGTACAGGGTCCTCAGCAGCCCACTGGCCAGTGCAAGAGCCTGGCTGCTGCTGCCTCCCCTCCAAAGGCTTTTGGGGTCAGCTGCCCTGTTGACACCTTCCAGCTCAGCAGATTAGTCTGTACCATTTCTGTAGGCTGGTGGGTTCTGCAGAAGGTGTCAGTGACTTGCAGATCTGCAGGAGAGGATGGCCACGGGAGACACCGGTCCCCAGACTGCAGGGGTTAGAGCCTTCAAACCTGGCAAACCTCCATGGAGCTGAGACCACCTTTGGTACCTGTGGCCACTCACTGGAGGAGAAACTCATCCCAAAGGAGGAGACAAGCCCCAGCCTCAATAGGCACTAGACCACTCTGCTCAGCCACCCCGTGGCTTGTCAGCCTCCCTGTGCTGGGGCACTGTGCCTCTCTGAGGGCTTCCCTACAGCCCCCAGGGTTCTCCACTGCAGGGGCAGAGAGCCAGCAGTCCTGCAGCACAATCACTCTGCCATCAGATTTAATTCACCGAGCAGCTTGGCAGAGCCTGCCTTCTAATACATACGCAGCCCAATAAATATCTGCTTTAAATGCACTCACTGTTTTAAATGCGTCTTTTAAAAAAGCACATTTCCCTCAGTCTGAGGTAATCACTAGCAGTGCTGTGGGGCAAAGAGCTCTATGTGCGTTTGTGTCACTTCAGGCAGCCCAGCTCAGGTCCCCATTTGAACAGGACATGCTCCACATACACATATTTGCCTCACATAAAGTCCTCATCGATGTTAATGTTACCTACAGTGTCCTTCACAGGGAAGGAAACCAAGAGGAAGACAGCAAGTGTGTAAAATCCACAGCAGGTAAAAAAATACAGTCAGCAATCACTGTGTCAAGAAAATATTTAATACAGCCAGAATGAAGCAGCTCCTTCCTTTCCCATGAAAGATGCTGCCCTTGCTCTGAACCTCCTTGCACCTGGCAGGGACCTGGCCCCACTGTGGAGCTGCTGCAGGGCAGCAACAAGGCCATGAGTCACTTGTCTTCATCCTATGAGTAGCCCTCCAGCATTCACATCTTCCACATGTGGGGCTGCCCCTCCTCTCACCCCTGCTCCCCAGCCTCTGCCCACAGAATTTACCCTGGGAAGAAGAGGCCAGCATGGCTGGTGATGGATACCAAGCTGCCACGTGCTGCAAGGGCAAAGGCAGCAAAAACGGGGTCTTCCATTCATCCTCAGGTCTGTACCCTCCACCCAGCTCCAGCACATGCCAAGGAGACTTCACTACCCCAATCCAAGCCAAAACCCTGGCTGAAGTCTTTTGTTATGGCAAGAAGCCATTTCCCAAGGCAGAGCTAGGCACAGAGGAGACTGCAGGATACAAGAGCTCTGGTCTCTGATGGCCAGGCTAATAACCCTGTATTAAATTACAGGCCTGGGTTCAGTTGTGGTTGTTTTGGTGGGGTTTTTTTTTGTAAGCTGTCTGTTTAGATTTATCAGTGTAATTCCCGATAGTGCCTTGTCGGACATCATAATGATAATCTCACTACTGTGTCTGTCAGGGAATTGGGAGGCAAGCAGGAGGCTGCTGCAGAGCAGGAGGGTGGTGGGGCCCAGGCTGCCTGCAGGGCACAGCCCCAGGACCACTCAACCTGGAGCTGGGGACCCTGGGAAAAGTGAAGGCATGAAGGCACAAGCCTGTGCACTGGGACTCAGAAGTCAAAAAGTCACTGAAACAACCAGCACACCCCAAGAGAGAAGGGATCCAGTCTCCAGCCAGACAGTTCTCCACTCCTCCAACGATTTCAATGGGAGGAAGAGAAGCTTCAGGAGAGGGGGAGAGGGCCCACAGAAAAAGCTGGAGGATCTAGGGAAGTTGGAAATGAGCAGCCTCTGTTTTGGCATTGATTCCTCCTGTTAATTCCCAGTAATTGCATCATTTATTTAAATAAGATTTCTCAGGGCAGAGAGCACAATAGGAGGAAGACAGGAGACTGCTAGCCCAGCTCTGTCCATCCATCCTGCCATGCTGCAGTCCCTTCCCGCTCCATGGGTGCTCCCTTGCACACACACATGTGTGTGTACACACACATGCACACACAGCCTTCCTCCTCCTCCCTGCAGCCAGGCCTGCTGCTGCCTCTGCCCTAGCAGGGACCCCCACGCCAGCCCCCAGCTGGTGATTCAGCTTGGCAAGCCCATCCAGGCAGGAGTCAGAGTGCTTCTGCCTGAGGACCTCATGCCAAGACCCTCACTTGTGACAGGGGGAATGCTCCAGTGCAGTGCTGCAGCTTCCCTTCTCAGCAGCTGAAGTGGGGTCTGGCTATGGGGCCGTCTAGGGCAGGAATCATGAACTTTGGGAATTTTTTGGGCATGGCATAGAACAAAGGTGCCCATGGGAGCCCATTAACCCTTGTGGAGCATCCCCCTCCCCACTGGGCAGGGGCTGGGAGAGCCGCAGGTGGGAGGTGGGTAATCACATCAGCAAAATAAATAAAAATCCCAGCCCTGCCTGGTGTTTTTATTAACGAAAATGAGCCTGCGATGGGAGTTAATTTCCAGCCCCTGGTGATTTGGCTGTAGGATGGAGCTGGAGATAGGGGTGAGTCCAGGCAGCAGCGAAGCCCAGCCAGATGCAGTCAGAGACCACAAGCCCCTTCCAAAGGAGAAGTGGGCACATGGTCTTGAAACCTGAAATGTGAGGAGTTGCCAACACCTCCAGAGAGCAAGTGCTTCCAACTGCCCTGCTGGAGATGGGAGTGTTAACAACCACTGTCGCTTAGGTGGGACCTGGCTGAGGTCACCATAGGAGGGGGGATCTTCAGACCCCATCTCACAGCACTCCTCTCCTCATGCTCTGCTTGTACCTTTTCCAGGTGCTGGTCCATGCAGCTACTTGGTTGAACCACCCTTATCCAACTCCTCCAGTCTCTATTCATGCATCTGCCTGGGCAGTTGCTCACACTAGTGCTGCTCTCCCTCAGCTCTTGCGGTGTGCCCTGTAGCACTGGGGAGTGGAACGGCAGACACACCCACAACACAGCAAAAAACCAACTAGGTTCCCCTCTTGCTACTGTAAAGTGGGAAAAATCCATAGATTTTTTTTTCAGAGTTACCTGAGTGAAAGCAATGTATTTTGAGGGCAAATTTTCTATGGAGGGACACTACGCTCTGATGAATGAATTCATACCCACTTGAGTGCCTGACCCTAAATACATTTTATGACTGAAATGAAAAAAAACATCACCGTAGTGATAGTATTTCAAAACAGGAAAGCAAGCAGCTGTGATCTTATTTGTTCGAAATTTAAAACTATTTTATGAAAACCTACTTATTTCACCTGTTCAAGGCCTGAGATGCAGCCTGGAAACCTTGCAGCACCTCCAGCACAGGGGACAAAACCTCTCCAGCCTTGGCTGTGGGCCAGGACCACATCAGCCTTGTGAGCAATGGTGTAGGAGGACCCTTGCAGCACACAGAACCTGACCAGAGAGCACAGAGCAAAGCAAGGTGGTGCTTAACAAAATCCCTACAGAGAGCTGAAGGTGCTGGCAGGGAGTAACAACTCCTTGGGACTGCAAAGGGTCAGCACCAAACTGGTGAGGCTGCAAGCAGCTGGTGAGACACACCCCATATTCCTGTCAGGCTCAAAGGGCTTTTCCAGCTGTTTACCAAAGGAAAGGACCTGTTGCATCTGCAACCATCCCTACAGCAGTAGCTGACAACCCCTTGGGTGGACCCAACCAGCACCAGCCTACAGCTGCCATGCTAAAGCTCCCCCTGGTCCCTCCTCACCCTGTGGTGCTGGGCCAGCCTCCATATACTGGGCTCCAGAGCACAGTCCCTCCGTCCATCCCCTCCCCAGTGAATTGAGGCAGATGTGTCATTGGTCCAGCCAAAGTCTTACCACCAGTCTTGAGCTGGGATGCTTCAAATAGCTGTGCACTGTGATACAAAATGTACTTTGAAGATGTACATTAGACCATCTGGACTGCCTTAAACAGCCTCAATGAAGACAGCAAGGGCTGCTTGAGATGAGAGGAACCTCAGCAGTTTCAGGGCTATTCGCTGTTCTGTAAGCTAATATTTGTGCAGCCGGTGGGGCTGAGGCTGGCAGCGTCAGAGTGGGTCCATGCAGAGTGGGTCTGCCCAAGAGCAGTGTTTCAGTTGGCTGAGGACCCTCCCCCCCAGTGCTGTGTGCAGGATGTGGACACTCACAGCCTGGATCCACTCTTGGCCAGCAGAGCCCAGAAACCTGCAGCACCCTGGGGTGTCCCTGTGGATGCTCCCTGGTGAGCATTCAAACTGTGCTGCTCCCATCAGTCCTATTAACTGTGTGGGAAGCAGCACTCCAAGGAAGGAAAGAAAGCCTATGCTCACTGATGAGCATAGGATAAATAATGCACCAGAGGGGGAGAAAAAAAAGCAGGTGATTGCTAGAGAAAATCACCTAGTGGGGTTGAGGGCCAAAGGGCAGAGAAGGAAGCAGGGGACAGGAGCCTGGAGAAACTAATGGGGGAGGACATGCCCCATCCGTGAGAAACTGAGAGGAGCAAGGGCAAGCCAGGACAGCACCGAGGCAAGGAGCAGCATGTGGGACCTGGATGGAAATTTCAGTTGGTGGTGATTTTCTGACTGCTGGTGTCCCCAAGTTGGCTCTTTCGTGGCACCTTGGAATCCGGGTGGGTTTTTAGCCAAGTTTTCCAAAGTAAACTGTAGGCAATGAGCTCAATCCCTCCGCAAGGACAGGATCCACCGGTACTGTGGGTCCCCCTGGGACCTCAGCCCCCCTGACCTTCGCCTGGCTGCTCGCAGCATACAGCCCTGTTGTTTCACTGCTGCGACCTATATTCTGCCTCCCCAAACATACGGCATTGCACTTAGCAGCATTAAACACACAGAGTGCTGGAGAGGGCTAATTTCTGATCAGGCTGTCAGGAAGTATTATGTCAAATACCTTACAGGAGCCCAAGCATATTATGCCGACACAGCTACCTCCGTCAACCAAATCTGAGATCTCATCAAAAAAACAATGCCAGGTTTAGCCACCCTCAGTGCCTCCGGAGCAAACCCATCTCCGGAGCTTCTCCTGGGTCACTGCACCCCAAGTGCTGCCAGCTACTCAGCCTGGGACTGCAGGCTCTATGGGGAGGAGCCCCAACCTCCCCAACAAGAGCCAGTGGAGCTTGTGTGATACTGAGAGTGTTCATGAAGCAAGATCCTTACTCCCACCCTCTGAGTGGCCACAGGAGATGGAGCAGTATCTTGTGTCAGGTTACTGCTGCTTTTTGCATGCTCAGCTCTCCTCCTCCCCCTCGACTACAGCCCATGGCCCAGGTGCTCCTTTGTGCATAAAAACCCCTTGTTCTTCTCAGTGCCGCTGCCCTTGCCAGTCACATCAGGACCCAGAGCCCTGAAGTTGCTGTTTCACGGCTGTACTCGGCCAACCCTCAGCAATGCAGCAGGAGTAGCATCAGTCCCTCCCTAAATAACTGTTTTAATTAGGATTTACTTAGATGTAGGTGATTAGCAGAGGGCTGCCAGCAGGGCTTCCATGGGAACTTTTGCAGTGGGCAGACTTGTAAGTGCAACCCCCTGTACTGCTGTAGCACTTAAATGCTTTAATATCAGCCTTCCTGGTGTCTGCCAGTCAGTCTTCATTAGCCCCCTGTGCCTTTTCTAATTTTGCCTGCGGCTGAAGCGGGAAGGAGTTCATGGGACCTGCCCATGGGGGACCCCACCTGGCAGGAGCAAGTAAACCTAGGAGCAATGACCCCCAGGGAAAGTACAGAGCCATGGCCACATCACCCTGGAGAGGTCTGACAAGGACCCAGGGGAAGGAGAGAAGCTGGACTTGTGTACCAGCCAGCAAAGCATGACAGAGTCCAGTAAAGGGCTCTGGCTTTCAGTGGTGCCTGGTCAGCAGCCAGCAGTCACCACTTGCTCTTCCCCCCACAAAGTCTGCTGCAAAAACAAATACTCTGCAAATTAAAAGCCTGCCACAAAAACAAATATTCTGCAAATTAAAGTCTGCCACAACAACAAATACTCTGCAAATTAAAGTTTCCCTGTGACAGGGTGGCAGTGCCCCATGTTGTGCTGGAGGAGGGACGGGAGTCCATCTGCCATCAGAGCCAACTCCTGATCCTATCAGGATATTACTGTATTATTGAAATGGGGATTGAGGGACTATGATGGTATCACAGGTCCAGTATTAAACTCCAGGAAGGGCCATGTAGCTGAGCATAAGAAATGGAAAGGACCAAGCATAAATTACCATGACATCTGATGTTTTTGCAGTGCCTGCTATTTACCCCAGCTTCTGTGAAACTGGAGCTAGGAGCAGAGAGGGTAAGCATGAAGGGTCAGGGAGCCTCAGGTGTTTCCTGAGCTTGAAAAGAGATCAGGAACTCCAGAATCCAACTCCACCAGCCAAGCCAGAGCAGAGCTGGATACAGGGACAGAAAGGGAAACCTCAGCAGCTGTGGGAATCCATGTGCCAGCCTGGAGCTCACTGTCGGGTCAGCCACAGCAGAAGCGAAGGCTCAGTGGAGTGGTAGACACCGACTGCAGCTCTGCACATAAGCAGTGGTCTGGTTTCTGCAATGGGTCCTCCTGGAGACATTGGTGTCTGGCTGCCTCTTCCAGCAGTGGCATTTCCTCCCTGCTGTGCTCACATCTCCCATCGTTCACACCTTACCTATCCCACTGAGTTATTTGAGCCACTGCATGGGACCCCTAGATCCTCCCACATGGCACCACAGAGCTGGAGGAGCCTAACCCATATTGGTGGGCAGGACCCTGGCACAGGTGGATGCTTGGAAGCCAAGCAACAGCATATTGATTTGCAGATGGGAGGCAGAGGGAAACCTCACAGTGCCCTCTCCGAGATGTTGGCTCCTGGCTGGAAGAGATCTGATGCTTAGGGCCAGCATCCTGGGGCAGACAGCTTGATCCCTGCCAGCTCCTGCCTGTGCCACATGCCAGCAACAACTACTTGAAAGGCAAAACAAAGAAGAGTCGTTGAGGGGCTCACTGGGAACAGATGAGAGGTGTTTCTGTTCGAGATGCTGTGGGGAAACAAATCCTGTGCTCAGTGGAGTGCATGGAGTGGCTGTATGAGCCTCCTGCCCATTAGTGCGGTGGGAGACGGACAGGGAAAGGAGAGGCCTCTTCTCCCACGGACAAAGGGAGAGGGGTATTGGCATTAATTGGCTGGCAGAGAGCATCAGCTGGAAAGGCAAGGCTGCTGTGCCCCCTGGCCCTCTTGTGTGCTGAGGGCCCCCTCCACAGAGGTGGCAACAGCACGACATTTACGCACTGCACACCAAGATCCCAATTAGTGGAGGGTGCCTCACATGTTGCATGCTTTAATTAAGTTGCCTTTTCCTGTTGGGAGAGTAGGTTCTCTGACAGACTGCAATGGAGCAAAGGGGCCAGCTGCTCCCCAACCAGCAGCCTGAGCAGCTGTTGGAGGAACTGGCTATGGAGCTTGGCTTTGGCAAGCAAGACTTCCCAGGCACCCAGATGTGTTCCTGCCCAGCACAGCTCCTAGTGGTCACGTAGAGTTGGGGTCCCAGCACCACCCAGCTATAGGGTCACCTCACAGCAGCCACATGGTAGTATGGCATGGGACTTCCAGAGGGAGGTACTGGAGATGGAGCAATAGACCAGCAAAGGAGCGAGGGCAGAAAACTTGGGACTCATAGGGGCAAGTGGATATCATCACTTTGCTGTATCACCTGCCAGGGGCTTCAGCAACCTTCCATGGGATCCCAAGTCTCCCTCTGGGCATTGTTCACCAGCTGGTTTGGTCCCAGGCCCAGGGATGCCAGAGCATTTACTGGCTGCAGCAGTGCCCATGGAGGTTTGGGCTACGAAGGATTCATACAGAAGTGCCCTTCCAGCACAGCAGTTCCTCCCACTGCCCCAGGTTTCTGGCATTCTCTCTGCCTAGCTGACCTAAATAATCTTGTATCTTCAGCTGTTCCCCTCCTCTTTCAGCTCATTAGGGCTTTTAGAGAACACTGGCTCCTCCTGAACCCAATCAACCCAACATTAACCTCATTCTATGCCAAGAAATGGCTGTTACTTTTGGCTCCAATTCCCACCTCAAGCAGCTTCCATCTCCAGGAGGATTCTACCCCTCACCCTTGAGGTGATTAAGTTTCTTTAACAGCCTCTTGTAAGGGACTTTATCAAAAGCCTTTTGAAAGTTAAATAAAATTCTCTGCACTGTATTCCTCCTTTCCCCAGGATTTTGTTAGCACATTTAAAGGCTCCTGACAGGCTATGGCTGAGAAAAGCTTTCGGTTTTTAAGATTATTTCCTGCTCCTACGCAGCAAAGCTCTCATTTTGTCTCCTAAATTGGGCCAGCAAGTATGCACAGCTCTGGTTTGGTTTCCTCAAGCAGCTCCTGTTGAATTTCCATGTTGCTCCTGGCAGGGCATTTACCTCAATGCTGAATTGTCACACTGCAGTAAGCAGGAAAGCTGCAAGGGGAAGGAGCCCTGTGCTTGCTCCTGCACTGTCCTGTGCAATCCCACTGACTCCTGTTCTGTGCAGGGCTCCAGGCCTCAGGTCATCATGCAGATTCAGCAGTGTCACTTGAGTGTACAGTCACATCAGCCCTGCCCAAAACAACTAAGGAAGATTGTCGGCTGGAGCAGGGCACTCCAAGGCGGAAAGTGAGTTTTGTTCCACAAGAAGCATGGAAGGCATAAGAAATTAATTGCACTGGTGTGTGTGTGTGGGAGTCTATTGCATTAGCGAGCTCATTTTCTCTCCTGTCCCCACCTCTTTTCCACCCACCCAGCTCCCATCCTCAGGTCTCAGGCAGGGATGAACTGAGGCTGGCAGGTTCTAGGTCTGAAACTCAAAAGAAAAGCATTGCTGTCTCTAGATAGAAGCCCACAACCACTGAGAGCTCCTGCTTAGTTGTGTAGCCACAGAAGGTCATGTACGAAGCATGTCCAAGGCAGCCACTGAAGATTAAGCACCCTTGCAGCCACCCTGCCCACTGCTCCTACTTAAAGCCTGTAGGAACACAGAAGTCAGGCTGCAGCAGTTACCAGCCTTGGGCAAGAGCTACAAAGCAAGCTAAGAGAAACTACAAAGCTGCCAGCTCAGATCAGGCCTCCATCCTTACCTTTCCCCTACAAGTCTTGAATGGAAAACTGCTTTGGAGCTTCAGAGATGTCCTGAGTTGATGGCAAGGACAGCATCTGCAGTTTGCTCCTGCTCCCACTGGAGCTCACTACCTGTTCTGCAACTGTTTCCAATGGGAACAGGTATGGACCAAGGGGAAGTCCTCAGCAGAGCAGGCTTCAGGCCTCTGCACAGAAGCCTGGCCAGAGTGCCGAGCAGCGGTGTATGCCAGGCCTTTGAGAATCTGCCAAAACTAGAGTGAGGCAGCCCAGAAGACATTTCTCCAACCATGCTAGAATTTTTTCTGTAGGTAGCTTGGCTCTGGTTTTGGAAATGGACATCTGTAAAGCTCTGCAACATGTCTACCAAGAATGGGCCTCAAGACTCTTACAGGAATCATGTAAGGAAAGGGAAGAAGAGATGTCAGTTGGAGCTGAAGCAGGTTTTTTTTACAGGCTCTGTTCTAGTTTGTTTTCAAGCAGAGCAATAAACAGCTCTGTCTAGACCTGGACTGCCCTGTCTGCCCAAATCTTCAGCTGAGACACAGCTCTTCTGGCTCCCAACTGCCAGCACATCCTCAGACCACTCCACTTGAGGCAATACAGGGATGCATGAAACCTTCCTTGCCACACAAGGGAATCCCATTTTTCAGGTGGCTCTCCTGTCAGACCAGGGATGTGGTTGTCTCAGGGCAGGTTTTAGAGCCTTGTTAACACTCTGCAATGAGGCCTGGCAGCAGTTGATTTGATTTAAGGTTCATTTCCAGGCTGTGATTTAAGAGAAGATTTGCTTAGTGTTCTCTAACAGACTCTTTTGACTGGGAGCTTGAGTGCTGCCTAATGACAGCCTTATTTATTGTAATGTCTTAGCAGCACAGAATCTAGAGGAGCTGGGCAGGAGCACAGCAGCTGCTAGCAGGTGTTCAGACAGCAGGGGAAGCATCCCTCACCGCAGAGCAGTAACAGTGGGGTGAACATTCCTTTATCCAGAACAGCCAGATACTGCATCACTTTCCTGCTTCAAGAGGTCAGCTTGCCCAAAACACACAGTTCTGCATCTCTACATACCTCTGTAAGGGCAATAGGTGAAATGCTCCTCTTACTTCCTACTGCAATACTTGAATGAGGGAAATGCAGAGGTGACTCCTTGTCTCCAAAATGGTTAGACAGTGGTTTGCAAGCAAGACTCCCAAATGCTCCTTCCTGTTTCCCAGTTTTGGGCTTTCAACCCACAGGCTGAGTCTGCTATTCTCCTGGGAAGGGGGTGGTCATCATATGACATTTGTAAGCTGCCTTGAGCTTCTGAGATGGATGTATCTATCCCCAAGGCCAAACACAGAGACAAACATCGCACAAATGAAGACAGGAGGTCAAGCAAGGGTTTGTCATATTTTAATGACATTGATCTTTGGTGTTTCCCTCGTTAGCACTCACACTCTCCCTGTCCTTCTTCCACAAGCCTGCTAGGGATGGAGAGTTACAAACGAAAAGGAAAATCACATTTGAGACTAAAACCCAAATATCAGAGCCTTGACTTCTCCACTAGAAACTACATGTACAAGGTCAAGATTTCACATGCAACACCTTACATCACAGACTCATACCTCACACCCTGGCCTGGAGCTGAAAGACATTTCCTGCCCCCTGCCAAGGAGTAGGTGCAGCTCAGTCCTGGCACCATGAAACCACTGGGGTGGCTCATTCATGCTAATATTGGCACAGCTTAGAACATCCTTGTGTGAAGTGCATCCTGAGTAGAGAGCAGTTGTCGCTACCCTTCTACCCATCTACCGAGTAGCTCTGCTTAAGTTCCTGCCAAGTACTGAACCAACTCTCTAAAAAGGAAAGATTCCCACCTGTGAGCATATCCTGAGCCATGCATGTTTTGGCAAAGCCCAGTTCTTCCCAGAAAACACCACAGCATAGGCAGGACTGGTCTGAGAACACCACACTCTGGGAGGGAGCAGTGCTGTGCTACAGAGAGGGACTGTGGCCTGGAAGACTCCTCCACTCCAGCAACAGAGCTGGAGCATCACACCTGGGTTTGCCCAGTAGGACTGCCTGTCTCCAGAAGGATGCTACGGGCCCTCTTCCCTTTCTTCACTCTACTGATCAGCTCCCTGGGCATAAAAAGGCAAGAAAGATGAAAGGAAAGAAGCTTTACAAAGGATGATGCACCAAATTGCAGGGTTAGGGCTGAGCTCAGGGGATCCCATGGGGCTTCAAAATTTGCATCATGTGCAGCCAGTATGGTTCATATTCCTATTAACTCTTCAGCAGTGGGAATGTTGGAAGTTAAGCATGCTTTCTTCCCTATGGCTTCCCTTGCAATCCTTACCCCTTCCCCCCTCACCCAGGATAGAGAAGCCCTCTGAACCACCAGCATACTGTCAGAGCCACACGTCCCTACTCTTCTAGCTCCTGGCCAGCTGTGAGGTACAGGTCTCTGCTGAGCAGTACAAGGGTAGCACCAACACACAACTCAATCTCTACCTGTTCCGCGACTCCCCACTGGTGCTGTCATTACTATAGAAGTTGGTACTGTCAGGAAGATGGTTATTATTAGTTAGGTCACTGTATTCAATTGGTCCCTCGGTGTCCATGGAGGACTGGGCCTGCTCTGGCAGGTCCAGATCACCAGCGCCTTGTCCTTCACTCCCACCAGGGGCTGTCCGCAGGCTCAGGCCACGTTCTGGCAGCTGCACAGACTCTGACAGGATCCGTCCCTCCAGCTCCGTGGCCAACTGCTGCGAGGTGGACTGCTGTGCTGACGTGCCCTCAGCTGCGGTGGACTCTGCACCAGTCTGAGAGCTGCGGTGGATCCGGTGCCTCACAATGATGTGGTTGCCAAAGCCACCCATGGACGCCATGGTGGTGCTCTGCTCCCGCTGAACCACGGCTGTCATGCCACCTTCTGCCATCAGCCTTTGAATCCTGCTCAGGGCATCCTCTCCACTGGCATCGTATTCTGGACCCTCACCTGCAAAAGAAAGCAGAAACAACTCTGGGGCACAAGGCAAACTACAACACAAAGAGGAAGCATTCCGGGTGGATGCATCACGCAGTGTGCACCTGCTGGGACAGAAGATATGTTTTATTCCAGAGGGAGATCAACATTTTATTTCCATAACTTTTGGTTAAGTGTCAAACAAAGGCACCAAATTCTGTCAAGAAAGTCTTGGCCACTCCTGCAGGTATTCCTCACAGACTTGTATGTCCAAGCCCTGGAGAAGCAGCACTTATCTAGCCATAAAGGTGGGAGGAAAAAAAGCGTAGTCAGAGGCAGGATGTTTTATCACAGCTGCAGACAATCCTGCCACTCCCACAGGGGCAGGAAGGAAAAGCCTTAGTTTACACTGCAACAGACAAAACATTTCACCGTGGTGCTAAAGAATCCTGCAGCCTTTCCTACTTCACCTGAGAAGACACGATGGCAATGTCCCCAGTATCAAGGAGGACATAAGCAGCTGGCCAAGAGCAGACAGTAGCTAGAGAACACATACTGTGCTTCCACATCAGCTATGCTCAAGGAAATATCAAGTGTGTAGGCTCCTGATCTCAACTGGTATCTTTTGAGGAACACAGAAAACATCTTGGAAGATCTACAGTCTTTGTCTACACTTTCTCCAGCCTTCCCTTCATAGCCAGGCTGTACTGAGGTCTGAGAGCACCATTGTCAGATACCTTGGTTGCTGAAGATTACTTCTGAAGCACAAAATCTCAAAAAAATAGTCCATGTAAGAGATCAAATCCCCATGACAGGGAATTTCATCCCAGTTCTGTTTCACAACATCCTACTTTTGCTACAAACCCTACCAAGAGTGTTTTAGGAAAACAATCTGTAATCATAAGCTGCTAGAAATATTCCACAGTGGGATCCTACTGATTCTTATTAAAGAGATAAATCTCACTCCCACCTCCATGAAGTTATCACAGTGCTGAATAGAGGAGAAAGCCATGAGCTCTCCTGGCACTAAGGAAATGACACAAATGTCAACAAGGCTAAATGTAGGGAGAAGTTAAAACACAATAAAAAACAAGGTGCCACACTCACTAGGGAAACAAAACTGCTTAGGGCTGTGGGCTTCATCAATGATTTGGACAAGGGGATCAAGTGCACCCTCAGTAAATTTACAGATGATACTAAGTTGGGCAGGAGGGTTGATCTGCTGGAGGGTAAGAAGGCTTTGCAGAGGCAGGGACAGGCTGGATTGATGGGCTGAGGCCAATGGTATGAAGTCCAACAGGGCAAAGTGCTGGGTCCAGCACCTGGATCACAACAACCCCAGGCATTGCTACAGGCTTGAGGAAGAGGGGCTAGAAAGTTGCCTGGAGGAAAAGGACCTGAGGGTGCTGGTCAGCAGTGGCTGAACATGTGCCCAGGAAGACCAATGACATCCTGGCCTGTATCAAAAACTACGTGGCCAGCAGGACTGGGGAAGTGATTGCCCCTCTGTACTTGGCACTGATGAAGCCGCACCTCGAATCTTGTGTTCAGTTCTGGGCCCTTCATTACAAGAAGGACATTAAGTTTCTGGAGCATGTCCAGAGAAGGGCAACAGAGTTGGTGAAGGGTCTAGAGACTAAGTTATATGAGGAGCATCTGAGGGAGCTAGGGTTGTTTAGTCAGGAGAAAAGGAACCTGAGGGGTGACCTCATTACTCTCCACAACCACCTGAATAGAGCTTGTAGTGAGGTGGGGGTAGGCCTTTTCTCCCAGGCAGCTGCTAGTGACAGGACAAGAGGAAATGGCCTTAAGCTGTGCCAGGGGAAGGTTCAGGTTGGAAATCAGAAGAAGTTTTTCACTGAAAGGGTGGTTAAGCATTGGAACATGCTTATTGGAACACGGAAGTAGTGGAGTCACCATCCCTGGAGCTGTTCATGTAATGACTGGATGTGGCACATAGTGCTATGGTTTAGTTACATGGTGGTAATCGGGCAAAGGTTGAACTCCATGATCTTGGAGGTCTTTTCCAACCTAAGTGATTCTATGATCATATACCCAACATGAGAACTAGAGAATTCAGCACAGTCTACACCATGTCACTGTAAAGATGTTTTGCAGCCAGTCAGTGACAGCTTATTCCCTTTCCTCATGGGCTCAGTGGTACTTACATCAAGCATCACCAGCTTCCCCTACCACAAGATAATTTCATCCTCAAGTAAGTTTGCTTACATACTGCCCTGCCATAGAAATACTATGGACATTAAGGGCAAATTTAATTCTCACTAGTAGAATAAGTCCATTTCAGCCAGGAATGTAGTAAGCCTGCTATACCTACTATACATACAGCCCCATATATAGCCCTTCGGTTAGAGCATCAGTGAGACCACAGAGACACCTGTAACCACATGACAATCTGTTGCAGAGCCTCAGAGGAGCAAGCATTAATGCCTGCTCTGGACAGAGCCTGACCCACAACTCTAGCAGAGGAATCCTGTTCAGGATGCAGCTGATGTATGAACTAGGATGTGGTTGATGCATGAACTAGGAACTTGGCTAACTAGTACAAAGGCTGAGAACAGAGGTAGCTATTAGACTGGAAATGTCAGTGTGAAAAACATGCATGCCAGGGGACACTGGAGCATTAATCATGAGCAGAACTAAGTGGAAGGTTTGAGAAGCATGGTTTTGGATTCAGACATCACTTCCGTCTGAGGACACAGCCATAAGCATGTCGTTACCAACCATCTGGCCAGCCCAGGGAGGAAGCTTAAGAACGCCAAGATCTGCAACCTGGCTTAGAGACATGCCAGCCAGTCTTATCTACACAAGTCCTGAAACAGGAGGTACCGTGCTCTTGACAGATCACTTACTATAAACTCGCCCAATACAGGAGCACTGGAAGAGCGAATCAGTAATGATTCCCAGCCAGCCAACGCTCCTCAGCTTTACAAACATGTGCTTCACCAGAGGAATTCATGCAGGCAGTGCACACCACAGCATCCCTTGCTCTTCCCTGCCTCTAAATTACCATATGCCATGGCTGAATTTCCAGCTGAGGAAGCTGCTTGCACAGAAAACAGGCAAAGGATGATGCCACAGCAGAAATCAGCAAGTCATGAGCCTCCAGATGACAAGTACAGAGATACAGCAGTGTTGGAAATTCCAGAAAGACAGCCCATCAAGGGCCAGAAGTGAGCCTCACCATTCAAGCAGCCAATAAGCATGTCTGCTTTGGGGACTGTCCTCCCCTTTTCCTCCCTCAGGTTTCAGTGATGACTTTGGCTGACTAGTTCAGAGCAAAGCTTCCTGCACAATTCACTTCGAGCTGAGCTACAGCACAGATTCACAAACAGCCCATTTCTACTGCCTGGTGACTCCCACACACATTCTTTCACTGGCTGCCAATGCAGACTACATTTGTACTCAGTGCAAGTGAAATAAACTGACTTCCATTTGGTGGAGGTTCAGGGTGTGCACACAGGCACTTACCTGAAACAACAGCAATGCTATAAACCCCTCACCTCAGACTGATAGAAGTTTCAACTTGCTGCAGTGGCCAAACTCCATTCCCTGCACCACCAGCTGAACAAGAACAGACGGAGAGAAATCCCATACTCGTGACACTTTTTTTTGGCCTCCAGAGAGTTTAGGCATATCCAAAGCATGAACTTGAGCTTGCGCAGGAGTAGGCCAAGTGACAGCACATCTAATTCTCCATACAGAGAAGGCAATTCCTCTTCTCTCATTTTATCTTGGACACAGTGCCAATATTTTCCTGTATAGAGCTGCAAGTTCTGTACTGGACAGTACACAAAAACATCACCCATGGTTCCCTTCTTCAATACAAGTAAGTATTAGTGCTGTGCCCTTACATTTATCTTCTATTGCACCTGAAGTGATCTTTCCAGAGACCCAAAACCCCATCTATCCCAAACACAGAACAAATCACTATTCTTGAGAGCAATTATCCCAAAGATCAGAGGATTTCTGTCAATCTAGCTGACTGGCTCCAACAAAACACTCCCTAGCTAATGCATCTGTTTTTACAAGTCCTCTGATATGCTAGTCCAGCAAGACAGGAATTTAACACAGAGGACCACAAAGGTGAAATAACTGGCAAACTTTCAGTGGAGCTGGGCTTAAGGCAGGAGCATTTCTACTTTTAAATGAAGCAGTCCCTGAAGTACTTACAGGGAGTACAACTTGCTTATCTCTGGGCATGGACAGCACACACCCAATGAAAAGCAAAGCCCACAGAAGCAAGGATGAGATCAAGCTCCCCAGTGGCTGTGCAATATACTGACATCACTCTTGAATTTTTTCCTATTTTCAACCTTCCTCTTTCTAAAATCAGCAGCAGTTAACAGCCATGTTTGCCAACGAAGCTTCAAAATTAGAACTAACAGTAAGCACTGCAGAGAAGTCTAAGTCTTCAGAGAACAAAGAATAATAGCTCTGAGGTGTACACTGACCCACTAATACAGATGCTCAAAGATAAAAATATCAGCATTTTAAAATTAATTCACTCCTTGCATAAGAATGGGATAGGGAGGGTCACAGGACAGCATAACCAGCTATGAATAATCACATCTCCCTTAGTGCCACAAGAAATACTATCAGCTACTTTTCTCCCCAATCAAGCCCAGCCTTTCCGAGGTAGTTAATCCAAACAACTCCACAGAACTCAGAAGTAAGACACAACTGTTTTGTGTTGTAAAAATTTCTTAGCAATATTTCACCTTGGTGATTCGTATGAGTGAAACTTACTTCTGTAATGAGAGTTTAAATGTAGCCCACATAATTTAATCCCAAGAGAGCCAAGTACTTGGAGCAGATCACACTGTAAAGGATTGCACAGTACACGCTTCTAGAATCTGATTCTATTTTTTAGGTAGTGCTTTTCAGAGGGCTTTAAAGAAAACCAAAATTTGCAGTTCTATAGGACATATGACGCACATTTTACAGATGGACAGGCAGATGAAAGGCTAAGAGATCTACCCACGTTTCTACTTGCAGTGAGAGGCAGATTTGGAAGCTGATCGCTGGTGCCCTGGTTCCCATTTCTACACTAACTGCACAAAGGTCACATCACATCTGACAACAGCATTGCAAGAATGTGTTCAACTAGCATAAACCAACATGTTTCTTGTTAGCATTCGTGAGGCTCAGCTGGGGACAGAGTATTTCTGCCCAAGCAGCCCCTTGCACGTGGTTCCTAACGTCTCAGATTAAATAAGTTACATCACATGCAGGCATGCTGACTGCTCCTAAGACATCCTCAGGATGCTTTGCTTAAGCCAGAAAAATTTCCCTTGCATGTGCTGTCTTTTCACAACCTATAGTTTGAACAGACTGAATTCCACAAACCCAAGCCTTCATTTTACAATCCTCTTCCCTCTCTAAAGTATCTGCTGCACCTCTGAAAGCAGTTGGACATAATGGAAATTTGTATTGGCTAGTGATAAACACTTTAACCAACTAAGTTAAAAACTGTATATGGCATGACAGTAGTCAATATGTTGCTTCCCTAAAGACAAGCAAAGTAGCAGTCCACTGACAGCCAGTATTCTGATGGCTATGATTTCAGCAGCTCATAATGTGTGCCTACGTGCACAATGAGCACTGAGCTAGGTATCTGAATTTTAAGCCACAAAGACAATGCAGATGATAGGAAATGACATATCCATTGTCTTTCTGTTATTTCCATTATTATTTTTGTGGGTTTTTTTCTTTTTAACAATTGGATTACCTGAAAGATGTATTGATAAACTGTCAATAGCCAGGGGACAGCATGAGTGCGCTATCAAACACATGTCCTATAGTTCTGCAAAGGTTCCTTTCCCTCAGCCTGCAGCACTTTTTGCACAATTGCAGCCCCAGACAGTTACTGCCACTTGTGCCATACTCCACAGCTCCTGCTGCCTGAACAAGTGGAAGCCACAGCCTGACCCAGTCTGGACTGGGAATTACAATTACTAATAGTTAAAGCTTTGGGCCATTAAATCTCATTAGAAATGTTTGTTGTTTTTTTAAGTGAGATTTAATTTGCCAATTGAGTACATATCCCACCCCCATCACACCTGTCTATTTGCAAGGGAAAGCCCAGTATAACTCCCAACAGATTGTTTCAAATTAAGAATGCCTCAAAGTTACAACCATCACTACTTCTACTATGTTTATCAGCTTAAAACAAAACAGGAGACAGCTCAAACACTGTCGTAAGCATTTCTTGGTACCTCGCCTAGTTTTCCTTCAACTCTTTTGTTTATGTGTGGCTTGGAAGCAGAGTTCACAAGTCTGCTGTCAACTGCTGCAAAACAAAAAGATACAGACATTAGAGAGATTCACTTCTAATAAAGTCATCATATACTCACTCCTTCAAAGGAGGTAGAAAGACAAGCAGAGCAGCAAAGTCCCTGCAGAGCTTTGCATGAGAAAAGGAAACTATTTATACCCACACAGAGCTTAATTAGATTTCTGATGCAATTCTGCATATATTTTTTTTTTTTTTACAGTAAGCACGTATCTGCAAGAAATGCCCTGAGCCAGAATTCCCCACAACAACAGGACTGACAGGACATAGGACCAGAACCCACTCTTGGGACAGCATTAGCATTTCTTTTAGTTTTTTTCTTTTCTTTTTTGAACATATGAGGGGTTTTTTTGGTTGGTTGGTGGATTTTTTCCCCCCTTATGTCGATGTGATAACTAAACTGCTCTTCTTTACATTGCTCAGCATCACATTTGATTTATCCATTTTGTTGCTGATAATACTGCTAAGCCTTTACATAGTGATTTACATTTTCAAAGCCCAATACAAAACACTAATCAATCTTCACAGTCCCTGGTGTACTGTACTATGGGAAGATTTATTCCCATTTGGTAGATGATTAATAATTTGCCCTAGGTTACACATCAAGTTAGTGGTAGAACATTTTTTCCCCCTTTTTTTTCCTTTTTACCCCTGTTATCTAGACCATGCTATCAGGAAACATGGGTTTCTCCTTCAACAGGCAGAGAGTTATAGCAGATACACTGGGCAGATGCATCTCTAGTGCATGTCTTTAAACTGGACTAACTCCTTTGTTCCAAAGGTCCTTATATAGGTGACAGCAGTGTGACAGCCGATTTTGCAAATGTGGCCATTTGCAAGGGGACAGCACCTGAGATGGAAATCACAGCAGCTGTGGAACTTCTTCCAAGCAAGAAAGGGAGACAGAGAAGTATCTGTCCTAGACTTGTTATCTACACTCTTTTTCCTCCAGCTGATACATCTTTTGCTTCCTTGTAGAGCATTTCCATACATGCCAGCTCAGCATGGCAGTCTCATATATGGAGTGCATCTTGGTGGCACCAGATACCCATGTGTGGACAATTGAATCTAGCCTTCAGAAAATCTTAGCTTAGCTCTTGATCCTTAAAATGATACCTAAGAGCATGGAATTTCTTTCCAGAAACATGTGTTTTCAAGTATTTTTCACCTGATACTTCTCCCTGAAAATGTATGGATATTAACTAGAAAATATTTCCTGAAATGGCATTCAGTTTCCACGGGTAAATCAGAATGACCCTTCTGTTGGGAAACATAAGTGGTACGTGTATGCAGCAACCTTAGTAATGTGTAGTGCTAGTGATGACTTAGATGTGAAAGATTCTCTTTATGGAGAAATGTACTATCAAAGTGAAAAAACAAAGTAAAATGCTATTTTGAAGTGAGCAGTTGTTTGCTGAGATGCCATGGAGGTGCAATCACCTACGAGAATTTATCCCCAAAGCACTGGTAAAGGACAACCCTTTCCCCATCTCATTAACAGTCTAGTTAAAAAACATGATCCAGATCTGCAAAAACTGGAAGATTAATTAGAAAGAACAACATAATGAAACATTCAGACAATTGCAGAACAGCAGTGGAGAGAAGCAGCACTAGAGAACTCTAGTGGTTTAACAGAACAGAGGAAGACCCCCAAAGTCTGCAGTGTCAGCCATCATGGCCTTGATGCAAACAGTTCCCACACTGTACCCTGTTCCCAATCTGCATACCACATTCAGTGGAAGAACCAGTTCCCACAAGCACAGCATTTGTTCAGACATCCTATGTCCCAGCCTTATTCACATGCCCTCCATTGTACTAATATTCCAGAGAGAATAATCTCAGCTCTGCTGAAATAAGCAGACAAGGAAACCCCACAGGTCAGGAATTTCTCCACTTTGAACACAAGAGTCAACCAAGATCAGAGAAATACAAAGCCTTATCACACATGCTGGATGCTGCAGAGTAGAAATCGTCAAAGAGTCATATGACCAAAAGTATCTTTCAGAGTGACAGAAAACAAGCAAGTTTGGAGGCACAAACATGCATGTTGTGGGCTGCTTCCCAAAGCCAAGTGGGTTCAACATGAACCAACAACTTCAAAACTGTCTCCCTGATTTTCTCTTTCTTTCCTATGTATATACTGCCCAACTCCCTCCAGCCAAGCCTTCAGAGTTGGATTCAAGCACAATGCTACAGAGTATAGAGACAAGAAGCCTGGACAAAATCAACATGTTTTCAACAGATTACTGACTTTATCATTATGTAGGAATTCCACAGCAGCTGCTTCCAGCTCTTTACATGTTGTTAAGTTTTCCTGGACTGCAAACGACTAGACGCATTTTTGTACAGCTGAGCTGGACACGCATCACATACTTCATCAGTCAGACTAAATAGAATACTCATACCTGCTTTGTGAGAAGCAATTTACAGTATTTGATTTTGTATCTAGATGCTGAGCTTGTAAAGCCTACAAAGGTTTTAGATACAGAAGTTGAAGGACCAAGCTAAACTCTAACACAGAGGCAGAAAGGATAACACTCAACAGCTTTCAGCCTTACTGATGGTTAAGAATTCAGCAGATTTGTGAGGAGTGATGTCAGTACAGCTGATTCTACAAAGACATAATGATCTAGAAAGAAGTTTGTTTTGCCTCCTAAAAGCATATGAAAATGATAACTTCTCTATTCGTATGGCCAGAGATTCACCCTCCTGATCATCCTGGCGTGGGTACAGGCAAAATAGGCAGGAGAAATCCTTCCTGAAGAGATAACAGGAGTGTCCAAATGCATTGACAGAATGTGGAACCTATGTGGAAACTCCTAATTCACCAGGTAAGCTCTGTCAGATAAACCACTGATTGACCTCCTACCTTCCCCAGTCCCTGCAGAGGCAGATTCCTGCTCCTGTACCTCCCTCTCTGTCTGTG
>NW_008673422.1:26857-55716 GCF_000695815.1 Acanthisitta chloris
GGGTACCCTGTGAAGTCACAGAGGTGGGGGGGTTGCGGGGTTGCAGGCCTATGGCATTCATCAGGCCCATATCCCTGTCTGTCCTCCATGTGGCTCTGCTGGTTCTGAAAAGAGAGAAAAACAAGTAAGACCAAAAGCATTGGCAGCAACATGCCCCAGCAAGATTGAAGCATCCATGTGAGCCTCTCCTTGCCTCCACTCCAATCAGGTACCTACTAGCCACTATGCAGATGGGGACGGAGAGAATTGTGACCTGCACTTACTTACACACACAGACACTCCTTTCCAGTCTCAGCTGGATGTTTCTTAAGTTTCAAGCCAACAGAATCTTACATCCCACTCACTCTTCCACAGAAGTGCGTCTTACAGGCACAGAGGAATATTCCTGCAGCATCATTAAGCCTGTACAACAACTGTCTTTGGGTCATCGTGTTGAGTAGGCAACGCAATGTGCAATGCAGAAGCACAAACACACATACAACCTCCTGCACATCAGCAGGGAGGTTTTAACTCTCATGGATGTAGCTGTATCCTTTCCCTCCTCTGGATTTTCTAGTTTGTCAGCATCACACATGAATGCACTCCACCAGGCATTTCTGCCTATTCCAGTTGGACAAGAGAAATCCTCTATTCTCTAAAGCAAACAACAGGAACCACCTCAAGGCTCATTACCTTCTCAGAATCAAACAGCTGAAGTGTACAATGCTACAGCTGAATCTTGACAATGCCTGAATGCTCTCTTCAAAACTGACCTCTAAGTGCTGGGAAGGGTAGAGATTCTAGGAAAGAATGCCTCATTCACAACCTTTTTTCATAAGGCTTTGAAACCTGCCACACTTTTCTTGCTCTCTCTTTGAACTAGTTCATTCCAGACCAGTATTTCTGCCTTCAAGCTCCCCATTATACAAGACTGAGTATGCACTGCCAGAAACTTAAATAGTGGCAATAGCCACTCACATGGCAGAGTAAAGAATCTCTACTGCTTATTTCTCACCCTCAATCAGACCAAGGCTGTAGAATAGCACAGATATTGCCCTGCACACCAGTTCATAACTTCCTTGGGATCCTGGAGTGCCCAACTTGGAAACACAACTATCGCCCTCCTGCTGAGAACAGCTGGCTTACAGAGAAGTACTTGTCACTAGGGCAAGAAGCAAGGGACTGCTTACATTTAGAATAACTAATCTGTGCATCACTGGACAGACTGGATGAAACGCCCAATGGGGCTGTCAAGGGATTAAGCTTTATTTTTAGAGTTTATTGCTGAGAAACAACTGTCCCATGACCACAAATTAAAGGGATGAAAATCAGTCACCAGATCTGCCCAATAGATTTGCACTTAGCTCGGTGAATCCCCCCTGTTCTTCAGTTACTTTCCAGAGGCCATTTGCTTTGCATGGTATTTTTGATGCATCAAGCCCCACATGTTCCTCCCGCAACTTGCTCACAGATATTACTGGGGCCACGGATGACACATGTACTGTACTGTCACTGGTGTTTTTGGGCACTCAATGTCACTTGCTGGAAGAAAGCCAAGTGACCCAATTAGGCAATGTGAAAGGGGGAGAAAATTGCATATTTAAAGCTGCCAGTGGGGTAAGGGAACAAAGAAGTGGTGCTGTCAGATGTAACAAAACCAGCAGAAAGGGTCATGTCTGTAACGCACACCCAGGAGACTCACCCAGGCCGCTCAGTGCTCCTGCTGATGGAATGCACAGTGAAGACATTCTCATTCAGCTGGTCCCAGTGGTACTCAACTCCAGAGTTTAAGGCCCTTGGAAAACCAAAGAAGGAAAAAATATTAGCAGGACAGGACATTATTCCAGCCAGCACACATTATGTCCCCACCACATGAAGAACAGTGTTGATTCCTGCCTTACAGAAACCACAGATCCAGCTCAGTTCACATTTTCATTTAGAAGGGTTCTTCACCATAAATAACCTTGCAAACATGGAGCGCCGTATTACCAGATTGCCCTGGAATATTCCATTCATTTAAATTCAGTCTTAGAACTGAGACACAGCACTCCAAGTGACTAAACAAAGAATTGAAATTAAAAGGCTAATTCTCCCTGTGGTGCCTGCAAGCATTTCCTGCACTAGGTAATGCTCAGTAAAACACTGCTCTTATTCAACATTTAGTTCCTTTGCAATGGGTTCTCATTCTACCTATAGATAAATCTCTATACAGCCTTCTCACTGACAGACACTGTGAAGCAAGGACAGATGTTGAGCATATTTTAACAAGTTTCCACAAAAGAGTTGGTACTGCATCAACTACCTGTGTGTCTGAAAAGTCCAAACTTGAATTTTACAGTTAATGCTACCAAGTATAATGTAACAGACAGTGCTCTGGCAACCTTTCACAGGGCATTTCCCAGAAAGATATACTAAGCCAGGGCTGACTAATCACATGAACAGGAAAGGTTAACAATCACTGCTGAGGACTGTGGGCAGTCACAGAAACTAAATCACCATAAAGCTCTAAGTACTTGTCCCATTATTTCTAAGGCCGAACAGCTATTAAATTGAAAGAGGGTAAGAGTGGATCCAGCTTACTCTGTGCCATATAGAAATGTCAGAGGGCAGGCACTCACTGTGCAGTCCAAAGCAGTATGGAGATCTTCCACCTAATGCTGTGTCCCACCTCCAGAAGCACTATGGGCTGCATTATCACGGAAGACACTTCCTGTGCAGAGTTTTGCCACACCATGCTGGCAGTCCATGTAAGCTGGCCTGGGACTCCGAAATGGTGCCATGTATTACCACATGGCTGGTGAACTGCAGACACCTTATGGTGCTGGGCAGAGAATCACCAGTGCTGTGCAGTGGTCACCACAAGGCAAGTAGGGGAAAAAGAATATAAACCACAACAAACACATCCTGTGTAGACAGAAGAAACTGTGTCTAAAGAGATGGACTTGCCTCACCCTGCGAACAGCCTCAGAACTGAGGGTAGTCTTGTAATCTGAAGGAAGGACTCAGGGCAAGTAGCTGGCATCTGGTTATGGCTCAGACACAAACATGGTGTTTTATGTGCATATAAAAGCTGTTGTCCCGGTAATGAGATGCCTCAGCAGAACTGGCATGAACCCCAGCTCAGAGGACGCTGCAGGTCAGACACCTGGAAAAACTGCGTGCTGGAGGCCTGGGGCTAGGCTGCTGGGGTTACACCACCCCATGTCAGGACCCAGGGCGAGAAATGGAGAAAATCAGGTCAACAAAATCATGCATGGAGTCTAGAGGAAGTAATCAGTCATCACTTTGTTTTTACTGTTCAAGCTGTGCTAGCCTTGTGCTGCATTATACCCCATGAAAGCAGCTGCCAGGGAGATGCCAATTTACAAAGGCTTCAGAGTTTATTGGCAGATGGTAACTTGTCACTAAAACTGTGCCAGTACCTCTGGCTGCTCCATCCCCTGCCTAATATACTGACTGAGGCTTAGCTGTCACGCTGGCACCACACTCCCTTTCTGACCTGGTAGTCAAAATTTCCATAAAAAGTCCAGTTTGCTTGGTATCTGCAACAATTACCCAACAGAGCTAAACTGACCCATGCTCTTCTCCGCCTCCTTCCACACTTCTGCTTTCCAAAGTACAGTCATGGTTTCACAGTCACATACATGACTGGTATTCCTCGCCAGGGTGCTATGTGTGCCCTACTTGTCTTTGCCAGCTCCAAAGACAACAAACCAGAAGATCAAAGACAGAAGACAAAGCACAGGTCAGCACAGAAAAGCTTTCCCTTGGCCAAGATGTGAGTTGGCAACACTGTGTTTCCTCTCTTCCTCTGAACACCGTGTTCCTGTACTGCACAAAAAGCTCAGCTCCTGCACACACACTTCTTTGAGTATGATCAATTTCACTTCTACAAAAGCATGATGGTTACAAACTGACAAGCAGTACACCAGATGAAAAACTCTCAACCCTGCTCCTACCTATCCTGCATAGGCTCACTACTGTACTGTGCAGTCAAGTTGTTGGACAGCAAAGCCCATTCTAACTGCATGCTGTCAATTTGCACATTTCCCTGGATAGTGAAATCAATAGCCATTCCATTTAATACATGACTTTTCCCATTGGTTTTAAATGGTGCCATTTATCAACTGAGTTTCACTGCCAGGGTCCTATTAGCTACTCATTTACATCCAGAGAAACAAGGACTTTGCCTTCCTTCCACAGAAGGAGGAGGACCTGTAGCAGCTGGTGCCACTGCTCCTGCTGCTGACTCTGGAACACTGATGAACAGGCTTAAGCCAAGGTCACCAGACTTAGCCATGATGGGAGTTGAACATCCTCAGCACTACTTTAACCTGGTTTTTCAGTTTGGTCCGAGTGCGTCCCCCTGCAGGGCAAAAGAAGTGGCTCAGAATAAAGAGCTGACACTGCCTACTGCAGCAGTGAGGATCCTTGCTTTCAACTGACTCTGCCAGCTGAGCAACTTACCCTTTCCCAACTCTACCTCTTGCAAAAGACATCAAGTGACAAAGCCCTGAGCACCATCTTTGTTCTATTTTGCATGCATCTGCCATGTCTGATGGCATCTGGAACCCATATTGGCCCTAAGATCAATATCCAGCTTGCTCCTGATAAGGTTTTTTCAGCTTTTGGATGATTGATTGAGCCTACAGAAGAGATGTTGCAGACTGCATCAAGGTACAGTGAAAAAAGCGAAATATCTGAACTTAACAGAGGTAACTGGTTCTATATGAAGATAATAAATTCTCTTCTTAATAGATTTCATCAAAGAAATTGTATGGACCTAGCAACAGTTTTAACACCATACTTGCACTAGAAACTTCATCACGTAATCGCACCTTAAACCAACTTAAGTACACAACAAGATGCATGTGACAACCACAATTACCTTGGTTTAAATCAGATTTTCAATTAAGCTCAAAGAGTTGCTCTTGTTTAGCCACACCTATTTAAAATAGTGCAATCTCCCTTTTCAGAAAGCCTAAAGGTTTTTTAGCTCCCATTGCAAAATATTGCTTGAATTTTGTAAATGAGCAAGCCTTTCACAGTATGTTTCCCAGGAGATTTGCAAATCAAGGCCTGACTATTCATTCCACAGAAGCAGAGCTTGCGTGGAAGAAATTAATATTTTTCAGGTAATGTAAGCATTTAACTTTTGCTTCATCAAACCCTAGACATGGAAATGCTGGAAGCACTTTACATTTTTCAAGGCATAAGGTAGAAGGTCTGTGTAGCATGGAGCATGTTGCCACTTGGATGTGGATGCAGTAAGGAGGACGTTTATTGCCCAGGGCTTCAGGGTGAAAAATTGCAATTCTCCACACTGTGCCAATCATGGACAGTGAAGTCCACTTAGTCAAGTTCTTACTTTATTCCCTTTTATGGCTGTCACTAAGCTCTCTAAGTTCTCCCTGGAAATTTCCATTAACTTTGTTAAATGCAGAGCTGCTCACAGCCTGGATTTCCCAGCAGGGATCTGTTCTGAGATGGACTTTTCCTTCATGCCTGTGTCCAGCTCATATTATTAACAAGCTTGAAGAGGATGAAGGACACAGACTTGCAGGCTTTGCTGAAAGTCAAAGAAGGATGTGCTAAGTACCAAGATCCAACAACCTAGGCAGCACAGCCTCTCCCTCTACATGGAGGGATTGCCTACCCAGCTCATTTATGTCCCCCTGAAGAAACTAGGACCAAGCACTAGGAATTAAGAACAATATTTTTTATACATGACAAGAAAGCTGAAGTACAATTTTTACTGCATTGGCTTAACCAATATTTGAAAAGTAAATCGACAAAGCACAGGTCAGCACAAACTAAGTTGGACATCTGGGTAGCCCTTTGGCTGGCATATCCAAAACTGGGAGTTGAAGAGAAGGAGGGATTAGGACAATAGTTCTCCAACTCCACCAGAACAATACAGCTCAAGAGCATGACAGCAAGATGCAAAAGTCCATAATTTGCAAGTAGTGTATGCATGTCCAGCAAGGCATAAATAGCACTTAGTACCTTTTCTCTTACTGTCCTCAGTACTGAAGAAGGCAGCAGCAATGAGCAAATGCACTGCTCTCCTTCAAATCCTGCCACATGCAAAGGCCCAACAGTAGCACACTTGTTTGCTATAGTACTGAATTAAATTTTGATTAAGACATTGCTGACTGAAATCCCATTTAAAAATATCAGCACAACCTCATTACTAGAATGAAGATTATGGCAAGTCCGACATGGAGAAGACTAAGCTGCACAGTGATGCCATGCAGCATATCTGATTTTCATGCTGCCAAGGTTCACTTTCTCCACAAAAAAAAAAATTACTTTTTAAAGCTGACTTCTCAAATATACTGTTCATTCAAGATCACTAAATGCAAGCTTACAAAACCAGATTAGTTTACAAAGGATTTGAATTCCCCAAGATGTGCTTTCTTCCCTTTGTGCAAAATTGTCATTCTTAAACTATTCAAACTGTATCAAAGGAAAACAGAGTGAGCAACAGAGAGCAAGGTGACACTATGCTAAGGAACAGGAATCTATTGTCCTCATTTGGGAAGGAAGAAGTAGCACACACTATCTCGTGCAATGCAATGCTGGCCAGATTCCAGATGCATCCTCGTCAGCAGCTCATTATCTCCTCTGCCAGCGTGTGATGATCAGCACAGCAAACCCATCCCTGGCTCTCATGATTAGCTAGGCAACAGTATTGTCAGTACAAGGCGAAGTTTGGCACTCCCAGCAGCTGCCTGGATAGGAAAACAATAATTTCTAACTCCCTACTTCATAAATATTTAGTTTTCTGTGCAGGCGATGAACCACGTGCAGAGAAAAATCCAAGTTAAAACTGGCTGCACTACAAACTGCATGGAACCAGCAAACAGGATTCCTGGGTAGTCATTCGTTTTGACCAAGACGAGGTAGCAGCTTCACTGGCACCAGTCTATTTCAGAGCATACCCTTGGAGTACAGGCCATGTATAATTAGCCAGGGGAAGAGCACAAGACCAAGTATAGGAATTCACAGAACACAAGATCTGCTGTTTTGAATTAATAACCACAATTAAGTGATGTATGAAATTATCATATTCGTCACATTCAGATGAATGATGCATCTAGCAGCAGGTGCATTTTTACTCCTTATACTGATACAGCCCACTAATTCTCCAGAATCCTGCAAGTTTTGCCTGTGTGAAAACAAATTCTGACATCTACTTGAATAGTCAAAGGTGCTGCAGAAGCAGGACAGCAAGCAGCTGGGTGCAGCTGGTAGCTGTGTGCATGCTTCAGGAAGCATGGCAACTCAACTCAGAACACTATGTGAGATGACTGGTCCTGTTCATTTGATTGTGCAGTCCTGCCAGCAAGGTTAAATACTGGGATTTTTGAAGATGCTGCATTCAAACTCACACCACTTATACAAGGCCAGCCTTATAAACCTGGAGGCACCAGTAGCTAATTCAGTAGCTCTTCTCTCTCAACAATGTGAATATATACAAGGTTGTTCTGCCCACCAGTGGGCAACCAAAGCTGGATCCAATCCATGATCCTACAGCCACTGGATAAGATTTAGATAGAAAGCACACTCCTAACAGCCATCTTGCCTGGGCAAAAGTATATCTCAGCCAAGAAAGAGAGTTGTCAGTCAGCCAAGCTGTTAGGTACCTCAAAGACAGAGAGAAGAAAGAGTGAGAGAGAATAGAGATTAACACAGCAGGAAGAACCCAAACAGAATAGTTTCTTCTGATCCACAGGGTTACTACACCTAAAAACCAAGTGACTTCCAGAAGTCACCATTTGCAACCTACCTACAGATTTCATGTAGAAGATCAGCACACTCATGAGTTGAAATAGATGACACACCAACAGAAAGCATTAAGAGGAATTTGTCTTACATTCCATGGGAGAAAGTCTTAAAATAAGAATCAGTCTTCTAACACATTCAACACAAGTGACAACTGGAAATTAAGCACCAAGACAATAACGGAGCAGAGAGTTTTGTAAGAAAGTGTGGATGTTCGATTACCTTGGGACCCAAGTACAAATACTGAGGTTGAGAGCACTGCCCTTAAGGGACACAAAGCTACACAGCAAAATCTGTGTTGAAAATAAGGACAAGAGAAGTCCCTCACAGATAGCCTTCATGTCAATATCACTTCTCCTACTGAAATACCACAACAGTTATTTAAAGCAGGTTTCCCCAGATTTTTTTTAACTACTGTCAGCATGCCATAGAAAGCTGTAACCTGAGCCTGAGAGAGCATGGAGAATGTCCTGAATGTGACTCCAGTGCTACTGATGTCGTAACTACACACCAGCTACTTAGACATTTAGAAGAGCTATATCCCAATTTAATGGGGGCATATTGAGGGTATCATTAAATGAAAAATAGTTGAATTAATGCACTGCTGAAAGCAGATGGACAAAACACTCATGCAAGGAAGACTCAGAGTTAAGAACTGTTCCTACAACACTGGTAAGATTTTTGTGTATCATAATACAGTGCACTATGCAATAGCAGCTTTAGAACTATTAAAGAAAAAAAAAGCATGTTTATGAGAAAAAACCCCTATCATCTAGGCCAAACAGCCTGGAATAAACAAGGCAGAAATAGACCAAACAAGAATTTCCTGAATTTTCACCGTTATTCTTCTCACTCAATCTTGCCAGTATTCCACAGTATCCTTCACTATCTGGGTCCAATGACACCAAGCAGCAGGTAAGGTTCCTCTGGAAGGTAAATAACAGATTCCAGAACACAGAGCTTAAAGGTCTCTAAACAAGACCCATTCTGCTTGGTATTACCTTAAAAGAAGGTCTAAAGATGCATAACTTGCCTAAGACCTCCAAAAAACCTAAAGAGTTGTTAACTGCTTAAAATGATTACAGGCAGACTATACTCCAAATAAGCTTTGAACATTAGGAGTATCTTAAGCTGTTGATGACCAGTGTCTTCCAGTGTCTTAGACAATTTAGCATGTTAGGAGTCTTTGGGGAGCGCAAATTGCTTATGCCTTCTAAGGCCTTAAACATCTTAAACTGCTACAAGTCTTGAGAGGCAAAGTCATTCCTTAAGTCATATTTGAATTTTAATAGTTGTTTTAGCAGAAACTAACGATGTTGATTCAAAGGCAACTTCGAAGCAGGCTTGTTTTGTAGGTCTTAGGCCAACAAACTAAACCAGAAAACTGCATTTAGAATGGGAGAAATCAACTTCAAAATAAATGTTTAAAATTAGCAAGCATAGCAAATGCTTATTTTTAATCGAACGTTGGAATGTGCACACACATAGCTGCCAAGCTCCAAAACCAAGATCTTTGTTTGGTCTAATCTCAATGAGATCCACAAGGCAAGCCAAAGTTTATATTTTTAAATCTTCAGCAGCTGTGAAATTAGCCAACTGAAATGTATTCTGTTTAGCACACAGGGAAAACCTGCTCCAAAAAAAAAAAAAAAAAAAGAAAAAAGGCAGACCCCCAAATTGTCAAGAAAACCAAATCCACAATTATTACTCCAATTACTCACAGTTTGTAAACACTGAGTTGAGATCATTTACAGAACTAGATAGTCTGAGGATTTAAAAAAAGGAAAGAAAATGAAGAAAAAACTGGTTTTCTTTGCTAGCTGGATTCACTACAGTCCTGCTGGATAAAAACAGACGTAAGGGACAACAAATAAAACTCCATAAATAATCTGGATCAAAGACTGTAAAATTAAAAAACATCTTATTGGAAAGCCAAGGATGTAAACACCCAAACAAGAATAGTTTAGTATAGACCTGCAGAGAAAAGGCAGGTTATAAGAAAGCAGGATGGACTGGTGTTGCCTAAGAGGGAAAAGACATTCTAAAAATAAACACCAGGAAAATGGTACTAGAATGAAAAAACAGGTCTCTTCACTAGAGAGGCTAAGGACAAAAAATCAATGATGACTCAAAGTGGATGAGATACTGGACGAGATGCTGAATTTTCTTTTCTGAAGTCTCCACTTAAAAAATATTCAAAGGTACTTAGCAATTAGGGAGCAAGAAATGAAGCCAGACATAGAAGCTAGTTGCATTCATTAAAGAAAAAAAAGTTACCTTTTTTTGAGCCATTCACACCTGGTTTTTAAAGTTACAAAAAATGAAGAATCTTCAGAAGGCCAAAAAAGTCAACTTAGCAGCATTCTTCAAAAAGAAAATCATATCTAAACTGACAATTACTGTCTTCTAAGCATAATTTCTATCCCTAAAGAGAGTAGCATAACAAATAGAAAAAAGAAGATCTATGAAAACAATGAAAGGGTGAGCCACATGCAGTAGGCAGTAAATCAAATAATTGCACGCATGAAATTTAACTGCTTCTGAAGACAGAATTAGTAAAAAAGTAAAGGAAGAAAAGGCAGCAGGTGTGATCTGAATAGATGTAAGTGAAGCATTTGCTAACTGTTTTTACAGGGCATGGCTGTACTCTTAGAAAGACTGCTACTCAGTCTGAGCAACAGTAAGGACCTGCAAGAAGCACAGTGGCACAGCACACAAACCGTAAGTAGCAGGTTATGTTCCTTTAACACAGAGCTCTGTATGGAGTTTCCTTTCTCACGGTGGAAAATAAATGCCACCAATCAGCCATTGCTACAGCACATCTTGAAGAACTGGGTGAGGGAAATGAACTCGCTCATAACTGAAGATTTAGAGCAGCTCTCAAAAATTATCTCTAGGATTCATAGACATATTAAGTAGAATTTTATGAGGGCAACTTCCACCTAATGCCATCAGTCATCCTGGATATCAAATTCACACACAGAAACTGAAATAGAAGTGGAATAAAAAATGGTATCAGAAGGGAAATACTGTTTCAAACCTCTGTATTACCACTCTACTTCCCTTGCATCTGCAGTGCCCAAGCCTCTGGCAAAGGTTTAACTAGGCACAATATGGAAATAAGTTTTTTCTTAAATGCATAAACAACAAAATCCAAATATAAGGTTTCAGTATGCATCTTTAGTGCAAAATTGGACATCTTCCCTCCTTTGCAGTCCTTTTATCAATCAGAATAATCTTTTATCTTCATTTAGGAAATTCAGTCTTGTGGTTGACAGGCAGCAAAAGTCCAGGACATTAATTCCTTTCCTTGGCCATGGTCAAAGTCCACAGTGCAGACCCTGCCTTTCAAAAGGCCATTTGCAGGGAGGACTTGGACATAACCAGTATCACTAGACACCCCAGTTAATAGTAGTGAGAACATTCCTTATGCACAGTTGCTAACATCCTTTGGTTACACATGAAGGAAGACAGCTCCTCCTCCTGTCTCCTTGTTTACTCCATCCTCCAGAAGCTATTCCTAAGAAGCAAATGATGTAGCAGGGCTTATGTTGCTGGGGGTGCCACGGCTAGAAGCTGAAGAGCCTGAAAAATGGAACCAGCCAGCAGAGAAATGACATGCCAGGCAGCTGGACAGATTACCATATCTTTACCAATACTGATAACGAGATGCAGACACATTGTCCTCATTAGTAGATGGGAGGATATGCAATACTCGGAGACAAAAAAACAGATCAGAATGGACAGATAAAGGCAATGATCCCCTGCAAAGCATAGGAATTTATCATAAAGATAATTTTCCCAGAATAAATTCATGTTAGAGGCAGATCTCACCACAAAGAATTAAAATACGCACACTGCATAGCACTGAATCAGTTTGAGATTCCATGCATACTTCCCAATGAGAGAAATCTAAAAGATGCTGCCTCTGAACCAGATGCATCTTCAAGGATATTTGAATTCCATTACCAGAGGTTCCGACTACTGAAGAAATCCTTCCTCTCTCGTGGATGCCTACATTACAAAGATAGCCCTAGACAAGGTGCTGTGAGAGATTAGTTTCGAACAGTTTTCTCAGAACAGTTAGGATTTTAAACTAGTATTTTCAAAAGCATGTGAACACTGAGTCCTTCCAGAACCCGCTCCTGAGCACAGGAGAGGGGACACTCAACATGAAACAACAAACAACTGATATTTGGACCCCCTGCCTTTCTCCCATGGCAGTCCTCCACAAGCAAAGTCAACAAAGGGCAATAAGCAGCAGGCAGTCTGCTCTTCTCCACTTTCAGTCTCATCTGTTTATGTTCTAAAATACAATTAACGTTTGAGATGCCCCACCAGGGGTGTTTCTGAATGGGAAAGCTCTTGTTGGGATGTGACAGGATAGGAAAGGTTATGAGCACTAAGAATCAAATTGCTTTTTAATTCATTAGAGGCGTTTCTACTGTACAAGACAGACACTGTGGATTTCACTCCATGTTGCAAAAACCAAGGATTCAGGAACTGAAACAAACAAAGGATGCAGAGTCAAGAAGGATGTACAAAACTTTAGTTAGGATTATTACTGGTTACAGTTACAAAGGATGTCAGGTAGCATGCAGTAGGCGAGCAGCAGCCTTGGGGAGGCTAGAAAAGCACTAGCAGCCATGCAGAAAACTCAGTGTGCAGCAGGACAAAAGAAGAGTGACGGGAATTCACACTGCTCTGTACCACCTCCTATGACAGACCTCCAGTCCACAGCTGAGTAGTACATGGTAGTTCACTTCACTTGCTAAGTGGAGTACATGACCTTAAGAGGTGCACCTAAAGGGACACCTGTTTTCATATGACAATGGCTCTTCCAATGAACACAATTTAATGTCTTGATTTAGCTTAATGGTGCCCAACCTTTAAAACATGGGGAAGAACTTTATTGTATGGATGACTGAGTGCTGGAACAGGGTGCGAGACTCCTTCTTTGGAGATATTAAAAAGCCACCTGGTCACAATCCTGAATAAAGCATTCTAGGGGACCCTGCTTGAGCAGGGCGATAGGACTAGATGACTGCCAACGGTCCCTTCCAACCTCAATCATTCTGTGATATACATGCAAATCATATAACTTTCTTCTCTCTCATTTTTAGCTCTGCTAAAGACCCCAAGCTACAGGTTTTCTTAGATAAAATGCTCCCCTGACCCAAATATCAGCTGCTCTTAACTACTGTGCCAGTTCAAAGGTGAATTTTAAACTATTCCATCTTAAGTATCAAGTTTCTTCTACAGCAACACTAATATTTTGCAATATCTGCTGGTAAGTATTTTGTGTCTCATCCTAGAACTAAATTTTTCTTTTTACAGCCTCATGTACTGATGGCTTAATCACCTAAAATCAACTAAAACCTCAGGTCTTTCTCTTCCTCTGTCATTTTAACTACTGAGCTCAGTGTTATTAGTCACTAAGGACACTTTGTACTATTACGTTCTCATTTCTATAGCTCCAGTCACTTTCACAGCAATTCAATTCTTGTTTAATACTTTGATTTTGCTCTGCAATGACAAGGCTAATGTTACATCCTCTGGAAATTTATTCAGTGCACCCTTACAAGCCATTAGCGTAAATACTATTAATCAACCAGTCCCAGCACAGGCTCTTCAATGACCTCTTTTGTGACTGAGTCCAGACATTAACCATGTTGTAGTCTTTCCTTTAGCCAGGACTTAACCTACTCTTTACCACATCTTGTTCTAATCCTAATTATTTACAAATTAACTGTATTTGTTGTAGTTCCAGTATGAGAACTGTCTTACTATAATGCAGACATATTAGACCTAGAGCAAGTCCTTAGTTGACCTTTCCATTAAAAATAAATACATAAAATTTTCAATGACAGGTATACAACTTTATACTAGATACACTCCTTATACTGTATATATGCTACCTTAGTCAAATCACAATGCATTTGGTCCCACTTTCTGTCGTTTTAATTTTCCTTTCCTTCAAAATAGACCTCATAAATCTGTGTACCGAGTTCGCATTACAGATTGCCAACATAACCTAACTTTCCCATTTCCATCTGCAAGAAAAACTGCCATCAGTGATACCCCAGCTTAGGAATGTAGCCCAAACCATTTAATTTTAACTACTGTTTCTTTAGGACTCTGGAAAAACTACTTGCATAGCCTCTCTTCATGAGCCCATGGAACCTCAAGTTATGTCTTTTTTTTTTTTTGGGTCAGCTTGTACTCCCAGTCTACTCATCTCATTTTCCCTCTGCACAAGCTTGTCAAATGCTGTATTTGAGGAACAGCTGCTATTTCAATCTGTTTATGTGATTCCTGTAGTACTTAGTTTCAAATGCCTCCATTGTATATAGGAATAAAGACCCAGGGAGTTATAATTATCTCTGCTGTTTTCTACTGACCATAGTTTTTTCTGCCAAATTAGAACAGTAGGGGTGTTTTCATCAATACAGTGTTTTCTTGATCCTTGCTGCTTGCTAGGTTATCCTCCATACAGTATTCTTATCAACTGCTGAATCCTTCATTTAGTATTTCTCTTCCTCTGTATTACTGTGTATGGAAACTACACAAATACTTTTCATCTTTCTCCCTCACTTCTTAAGTTAAAGTCAACAGACACATCAATCTCAAACCAAGTTTTTTAAGCCAAGAACTACTGAGATGGCATCCACATGCCGGAATTTTTCATTTCTGTGAGGATCTTGCAAGTCGATATGGGACAGACATCACAGCTGCAAGCCACTTCTGCTCTGACAGAGCCTCACTCACTTGTGTGTTCCGATGTTAGCACCTCAATGCAAATTATACACCTTGGTGAGTATCTACACCTTCATGCTGAGGTGTACAAGTCACTCTTGACTGTTGTTGGTCTATAAAACAGTGCAGTTGAGAACAGAACATACCAGGTGTCCTGCTCAAAAAAAAAACCCACTACAAAACTTTTACAATAATCACCAGAAGCACTAGTCACTCCAATCCATCAGCATAAAACCTGCTGAAGCATTTCTGTCAAACCACCAATAAATCTCCCATCTATACAGCCACCTTGTTTCACGTTCATATACAAAAAACCCTATTTTTGTTGGAATTGCGCCTAACTGTTGCTGGGACAGAAGTAAGAAGATACGAGAGTGCCCTAGAAACATAGTGAACTGAGAAGGTTCCACAAAGATACTGCAGAAAGACTGACAGTGCTTCCATAACATACCATGAAAATATTCCTGTTATGTCTTTAATTTGTGTGGGGCCAAGAAGAGACATGCTACTCAGCTTTGGGGTACTGCATGCACTGGAAAGGAAACCTAATGTGGGTCACGTGAAGCCAGGACAGCCAGACCAAGCTTGACTCTGCAGCATTCAAGCACAGAATCCACCCTCAGGAAGACTTCATTTCCCTGGATTTTCATCCAAGCTCATCTCATGAGCCATAATCAGTACACTAGATCTTACCACTTCTCTACACTGAAAATAACTTAGAACAACTAGCAAGTTCAAGAAGAAGAGAGCTACTATTCCTAAATAATTCTTCTGCTTAGAAAAGTACAGCAACTGTTCTTAAAGACACTTATTCTGGAAATGAGTGATTATAGCTTATTCCATAACAACATCTTGTAGAATTTCATGTATAAATAAGGCCTTGATGCAAGATTATGTAGAAGAGAACAAGAGGACTGTTCTGTACTATAAAAACTGGCCCAATCTGAATTCTAACCACAGATTTCACCAGAAGGCTGTACTGAATTAGTCACTATTACAATTGTATGTATTTATGCTGATTTAAAGTAGTGATTCTACACTGACTATATAACTCTCCTTAAGCACCACATGCCTGACGTCATGCACAACAGATGGAGTTCACATGCATGTGGTACCATCACCAGCAGTGCTGCAAGTTCCTAGCTGCCAGCTTTTAAGTTACAAGAAACTTGAACATGTGAAGCATAACCCAAAAGAATACCAAGCTAGCTTAGTACCAGAAATAACTAAAGCAAAGAAATCCCTGAAGTGTTCCTGCAGCATAAAAGAAACATGGCTCCAAAAGAACAATTAGACAACACAATCGAGAAAAGTGTCCCAAAGTAGGATGCAGAAACTCTCTAAGAACACTGAAAGCAGTATGTTTCACTGTTCAGACACTCAGTCATCACCTCTGTCACACCACATCTAAATTAGCTTATGTTGAATTGCAGGTTTACAAAGGGACAGTTACACCCTGTGAGAACTAAAGTCTATGTGTCACACCACTCGGCTTTAAGTGAGGACACCAAAATAATTCACTGGCTTGCTCATAATCATGACAAAAATCTTTGCAGTTCATACAATCTCATGCTTGAATATTGTAACAACTATTTGACAGCTCTAGGTCAGCAGCTTTCAGCCTGGTTAGTGGACTTCATCAGGTCCTTGAAAGCTGAGGAAAGCAGACATACTACAAACAGCTCAAATTTGCTGTCACTGGAAACTTTTAGAAGTCCATAAATCCAGAGAGACAGAGACACTGAACTAGACATATAAAAAAGAAGGGAGCCAAAAATCCTAGAAAGACATGGGAAACCAAATGAGCTGATCAGATGTACTTCAAACGGCCTCAGTAGTTTATAATCAGGAAAACAAACACTGACTGTAAAATACTTGGGTAAACACTGTGGCAGTCCAAAAGAAGCATGAGGAGTTGGGCTTTTTGGGTCCCCGAGCACAATGCCCAGGCAGTGAAAAGCCATGTTATCCCCACTGCCCTGAGCACAGAACAGTCAAAGCAGATATATCTCCATGTAAAGCGAGCACTTACTCTGGTCGGCAAATCACCAGGTCCCCTTTGTTGGTGCCATATGCCAATCCCAGGCCTGGCTCAGGCAGCCAGCGAGCAGAGTTTATGCTGACATGTCTTCTCTGGTCGGCAGGCATTGGGTACAGAACGTTGAAAACTCTCTGAAACAATAACAGGAGATTACTTGACAGGACGATAAAAGGCAGGAAAGTAAAGGAGGCTCAAACAAATGTGCAATCTTCCTGCAGCAGTGCAGATGGCCACAGACACCTGTCACTTTACAGGGTATTGCAAGAAACCACTAACTCAGCAGTGGGAGCAGGCAGCTGCTAGAAATGCACATACACATGCCCCATAACATTTAATAGACTGACTGGGATACAGCTGCGGAGCATAAGAAACTCTGCCCCCAGGAGAACCTGCATGTCACTCAGTGGGCTGCACAGTCCTCCTATTCAAACTAATTAACCAAAATGATGGGAACAACAGGTATAGTCATTGTGAGAATAATACAAGTACGCAAGTAACAAATCCCTCAGTTCAGGTTTCTTTCCAACACTCTACCAGCAGAAAGGTAAGAAGCTGAAGAGTTGCTAGGACTGCAGGTAGTTAGCATAGCTGCAAGCCAGTGCTTCCCAACTGCTGCATTAAGGCAGGTGAATGAAAATCCTGTGAATATAAAGGACCAAGAGAAAGCTCAGCTCGCTGGCCTGCACTAGCTTGGTTTCTGAAGTGTACTCCTCCTACTCTGAGGAGCTAATGTCTTTTGTACAACACAGTTCTTTCCTACAGCCTGCCATCCAGCCATCGGAACAGGATATACTGACCACAACCTGTTTAGCCAAAAAATATTCATCATCATAAAAACAAAGGCACTGGAAACAGAAAGAGTGGCAATGAGTTGGTTTGGCTACCAGTAGACAGGGACAAGCTGCTTCAGTGTACCAGGCCATTAAATTATCAAGGCTTCAGGAGGGTAGGACTGAAGACTGCATTTACAAGACCAAATAATTAACAAGAGTTCTGCAGAAATTTAGCTAGCATTTAAACCTGGAATCACTGCAAGTAACACAGACTTTGAATCTAGATTTTCAATGGGATAAGTCCAAGCTGAAAGATATGTTTTCTAACTATCACAAAATCCTGCTTCCTGACTCCCTGGAAAGGGGGATGGTGCTGGACCAAGGAGTAGGGAAGGGAATGAGGATGTGCTGGAACAACAGGATAAAGGTCAGACCAGCCACTACTGCACTGCTGAGGTAGCCTGAATAATTAAATTCCATTAGGATGGGACTTGATCAGCTAGCATAACAAACTGGGACTGTTTTTCTCTGTAGCTCTATTGTCCACCACTCATCTTGTCTGTTTGTCAATTTAACTTCAAAAGCCTGAATCAGAGACCACTTAATTGTGTGTCTTCCAATGGTTAATACCTAGAACCTTCATCATAATGCAAGCAAAGTAAGTCAGAGCAAAACAATATGACTACATTACTTCCCACCATCAGTAACACATTTAACTGCTTCTCTGAGAAGGCCACATTAGAGGAGAAAATGTCCTTAAGGATTTCTCTGCATGACAGAAGCTGGTCACTCTTTACCCTAGCAAGTCAGCATATTCAGAGAAGCTCAGTGTTTGGATGGAAGGAACAGGTCCTTAGGGGTTTATCTAGCTCTTACCCATCTCAATCATGTCTGTCCCATTTCCCGCCCCCCCTTGTCTTGCTTCATGGGGCAGCAGGGAGGGAAGGGCGAGGGGAAAAAAAGAAGGGGAAAAAAATTCAGATATACGAAGGTAACATTGGTTACCATGGAGATTATGGTGCACTCTGAGATGGGAAGACTGGATTTGGAGGAGGAGGAGGAGGGAGGGAAAAGGGAGGGGTCTGACAGAGCTAGGAGCATAAATTCATTAAATAAGCACTCTAAATCTCTCAAGAACTGCAAGGGTCTTCCATCACATCCATCTTTGGCAAGTCAGAAACAAATGGTTTATCTCCTCTTGAAAATGGCTTTGCAAGGTATCACAGCTGAAGAAGACACCTTCCTGGGCCAGCTGCATGCTCTCCTCCACTGGTAGGTCAGCTCGCACAGCCATTGTCCCAAACACTCTGTAACCAGCCATGCCAAGAGGGGGAGACTTGCTAGCTACAGCTGAACACCCAGGTATTTTTCAGTAAATAGCACCCCATAGAACATGCTGCCTCAAGGACATTAATCTGGTTCTGACAACCTGCAAGTGTTGGCTGAGGACTGAATCTCTAAGATGAGATGGCTTAAAAATTCTGCATGAAAATGGTTGCTTCATCATTCCACTCCACTCCATTCAATTCTAAACAGCTTGTCATGCCAAAGAGCTCCCCTCCCCTGCTGCTTCCCACTCCCACGCTAATGGGACAACTCCATGCAGTGTTAAGGGTGATGACATCCGTGCGTGTGGTAATTAGTACATAAAAAGATAAAGCAGCTGTACTGGCATAATCACCACTCGCAGCAGTAACCAGAACCCAGCTAATCAATCTGATGCAGTCATACAGACTGCCTGTTGCAATTGCATCCATTAGCACGACCCCCTACTCTATCCACAGAGTGGAAAAAATGAGACTTAAGTTCCTTCAACACTGGCAGGTCCCTCTCTTCAAAGAAGGTCAGAAGGCTGCCAGGAGGCATTATTCTCCATAGATTACAGCTAATTCCTTTTGGATTTTTTTTTCTAATCTTTTTGTTTCCATTGCTAAATCTTATAAAAAGTTACTGAGATATTTCAACCCAAGTAGTCAGCCTGAAAACATACCACAGTGTGTCCACACCTCTTAGTCAGTTGGATTGTTGATGCTTTGTAATTCTAGGAATAATACTCAGGTTACTACAGGAATTCTACACTAACACAATTCTCCAGATTCTACGTCAAGAGATTGCTGTCAACCATCACGCACTCTTAAAATTAACAACACAAATGCTTAAAGTTGGTAATTCAACAGTTTCTTTTCATTAGGACTGGTCAACAGATTAACTGCAGACCATATGTAACAGCCATGTTGATGGTCAAGGGTTCAGGAACCAGTTTAGAACCACTGTTGTAAAAGACCACTAATCTTTAAGGTGCCTACCACACACTATCACAGCTTCCAGAAAGCTTATTTGTAACAGTGTGGCAGTTTCATTTAGGAGAGATATCCTATTGCATCACACTTTATCAGTCCATAATCACTATCAGCAGTCACAGCAAGCTTTCTTGCTCTTCACCCATAACTAATGTCAAACTTGTGCTTAGCATCACTACACTACTAATTCACTGATACACAGTCACACCATTAGATGTGGAGATTCAGCATTTTACAAAGTTGGCGGCTAGCTTTGTTTCCAGATGCTGTTCTGACACAGAGTTTTGAATGGTATGTTTTTCCAGCCACAAACACTGTGAAGTCTGAGGAGTGGGAGCTTCAGAACATCCCTATGGAGACTTAAGCCCAAACAGGCAACATATGTATAGCAAGCTGTTCTCTTCTTGGCAACATAAACATATAAATGTCATTTCAGTAGACATGACAGGTCCTACTCCTTCCCTTTAGGGTCACATGACCCAGCTTGAATTACACAGAATGGCTGCTTGACCATTGCTTATGTTTGTAGAAAACCCCCACACTTCACAGGAGATTCCAGCAGTCTTCTGTCATTTCAGAGACTTCATCTCTCCTTGAGTTCAGGGGATGTCAGCAAGATAACAGCCTCTTCCAGAAAAACCAGAACTGTCTAGGTAGCTAAGCATCCTCACAAAAGGCAACTCAAACCAAGGGAAAGCAATACACATGAAAGAAAGAGTTGGTTGCTTCCATTTTACATCCCTGTAATCACAAAGTCTGGGGAAAGATTTGGTTGAGTTACTTATGTCTGCACTTGTCTATTTTCAAAGACTGCGCTAGAAACAACTCCTTATCTCTTTTCCATCCTCTCTCAACAGAAATGAGGACACATATCATCCACTGGACTCCCTAAAGCCCATTTCATCACTTCATAGCCACTTCTTTAACACTGATTTCAGCAGGGGTAAAGATAGCTCAGAGAAAGCAGAGCTGTAATGCATGAGGGAAAGAAAAAAATAGGCCCTCAAAGTATTCAGCAAACAAGCAGCAACTGGAGTGCAAAGGCCACCTCGAGCCCACTGCAGCTGCTTCCTCTCCAACTTGTCAGTGCTGGCACATCAGTTCTGTAGCACCTGTCACCATCAACGCTTAGGTATTAAACTTCGATATTTACTTATGGCAGAGTGCCAGGAGAGGCTGCATGACAATCAACAGCCTCAAGGAATCTTTCCCAATGATCTCTCCCTCACTGTCAAGCTGCTGTGTACTTAGGTGGGAAGAAGGGGGCCTAGGGCACAACACATAAGCACAGAGCTAGACAGTTAATTTATACCTGCCCTGGAGGGGTAAGAATACTTTTTGCTAAAAGCCTCTGAAAGGTCCTAGTTATTCAACTAGTGCTTCTGTTTTCCCCTCCCACTCTGTCCCAGGGAAGCTGCTGTTGTTTAATAACACTCTTCAAATTCTACCTTTTCCCTCCGTTTCTGGGGTGTGGAAACATTAAAAAGCAGGACAGGACAATCATCAGGATCCTGTCAGTCATTAACACAGCAGCAGGCTGCCCCAAGCCTGTGCCACTGCTGCCAGTTGGCAACGGAGCTGCACCAATTGCCCCAATCCAAGCAGCACTTTGCCTAGCCAAAGTGGAGGCATCATGTCATCAGCACAGCCACCTCTTTGCTCAAGGCCTTCCCACCTCTAAGGAGAGCAATGAAAAGCAGGGGAGTGCTGAACACCACCTATTTGCTAGAGCAGGACCCTTCTTCTCTCTGGCACTCAAGAAAGAAAAGACACGTTTTAAATCTAGAGGAGAAAGATCTGGCACATGCACGCAGAGAAACTCAGCAGAAACTCTTGCTTTTTATCTTTTTTAATTCAATAGAGATATTTCTGCTCTTGACTAGATGCATCGCCTTTCAAGATGCCAATAAATTTCAAGCCATTACCTTTGCCTAGCCCAAGCAGTTAAGTTGGCTGTTAGATCAGCCTTGATAAAGACTGCTTGGGGAGGGAGTGCAGCTGTTGTCTTGTTTACATGGGGAGATCTTGTCATCCATGAAGATCCATCCTAACAGTTGAAGTAAGGGGAAAGGCTGGAGCAGATAAGGTGGGTTTATAAATCACCAGGCTAAAATGTAATTTTTAATTTTCAACTGAATCAACACTATCACCAGAGGCTGTCAGACCATGAAAACATACAGGAAAATAAATATCTAGTGTGTTAAACCCAAGAGAAATCTCTCACTGTAAGGACTGGTACAATACAGTTTCATAGCTACTCTGACCTGAGTTCCAGCAAAAGAGCTTCAGAAAGGAGTGTTGACCTCTGCTGGATGGGTATAGTTGTACTGACAGCCCACATTTGTACCTCACACCTACATAGAGGCAAAGTTTATGCTGGTAAATGAAATGCTTTTCATATGTGTACAGGTTATATCACCACAGTAATTGTAGGGGCTGCACAGCTTTACCAATATAACTGCAGCTATTCCAGAGACTCTGGCCAGCATAGGTACCTCATACTTTAGCAAACTATGCTACATGAAATATGTCATACAGATGCAAGCCCTAAGGGCATGGCCAATCCACAACACTATATTAAGTTCACCAAAAGTACATCTTCAAGCAAGGCCTAAGTAGAGTCTGAAACTACTCAAAGAACACTAAAACAAAGGCAGAAAACTATGAACTGCAGTTTTATTTGCCAGGGCAGCAGATGAAGTGCATTCACAGCATGAAAGCTTAAGCAGAGTAAGTTTGACTTCATCTCTTTTGTTTGCAAGCACCTTATCCAGACTGAACAGCCTTTAAATCAATTAGTTGTAAATTTTTTTTGCCTCCTCCCAATAGTGTGTTGCCACTGAAATATCTTACCTGGTATATTTTTTTAAATGTCAACATGTTAACTAGTCCACCTCTGACACTAAAGTATCAGGTAAGTTTCTATAAAGCATCTCCCACTCCACTGAATACACTGCATGTCCTTTACTTAGCTAACAGTAAGCCACTGACTTCTATTATACTGCCAATTAGTTTAAACAAGTCTGTGGCTTTTTAAGGCCCAGAGGCATAATAAGAAACAGACATTCTACCCTGATCCCCATAAAAAATAACACCATACCTTTTTCTGCTTAGATTACATTCTTTACTTTGCCTTCTATTAATGAATTTCACAAAATCTTGATGAATTTCAGGCTTAAGACTTGCATTGCCACAAACCCCAGAACCAGCAAAATTCAAGCCTAGCTTCTCTAAAGCAGAGGGTCTTGAATGCAAAGCAAACACTCCTTGGGATAGCTGACTGATGGCTCAATACATTTATTCATAAGACAATGTATTCCAGCATTTAGAAGCATAACAATTCTCCCCCCTTCATTTGGAAGGAGTCTTCTGTACCCATATGCAGATACAAAGACAAAGGCACATATTTCTCATGATCAGACAGGGGAAAAGACTTGGTTTTCTGCTTCCAGTCTCCTCTTACTAGGCAGGTTGATCTGTGCTGCTCAACCCCTCCCCCACAGCTGCTTCCTGCTAGCAACATACAAATCTTTCCATTAGATCTTCTCTGTTAAAATGGAAGAAGCAAAAAATAATGCACTTATCTTTTTGGATTTGTCAGTCTTATCCTCAAATGGATTTTATCATCCAATGCTCCACACAAATAAAATTTCTTTCAACTCCATTTATGGAGATACAATAGGATTATATACGAATTTTTTCTTTAGTCTTTACCAATACAACAGACCTCTTTCTGTATTTTTCTGCACCTGTTGTCAGTGCAGAAAATCCTAGCTGTGTTTCTGAGCCATAGTGAATTAAATGGTAACTCTTAATTTCCAGCAACAACTGAAATTTAACTGCAGATAGTTGACCCAATTCCTACAACTGGCCAGAACCAGAAGTTCCTGTCAGATGGACTGAGAAACTGAAAAACTGGACTTGCAAAGGTAAAGTACTGTTGGTCCTTCCTGATCACACTTGATCACATAATTTATTGCTGATATTCCAAATTTGGAGAAGTCTCATTAAACCACACCTAACCCTTTCTTTCTTTAGGCAAGCTCTTCACATTACCAGCTGGTACTTTATTTCACAAGTCTGCCGTGCAACTACTACACTTAAAAATAACTAGTGGGAATCTTAAAAACATTAAAAAGAATGAGGTCTTACGAAGAAATGGATCAACTCAGGTAACAAAGGTCTCACTCAGGAAAATAACACACTTGCAGTGAAGTGGCTCATTATATTACTACCCATCTCCCAAAGGCTGCAAAACCAGGGTAATACCTCCAAAGAGCCAAAAACTCCTTTAGGTGACTGGTCCAAACCCAGATCTGAAACCTAGGGCTGAGTAAGCAAGAAATTAAAACAAAACAATTATCCTTTCATTTGTGCATGAATGTGGCTGGAACAGATGAAAGGAGAGAAACAGGAATGTCAAAAGACCGACAGAAGATATATATATATAAAAAAATATATATTCAGTGCAGATGCATAAGTGAACTGAACTGTGCAAACCGGACTGTCCCCCCAATTACTGCTATATCTCTTGCTAAAACCACCAACAGCTCCCAATCCTGGATCAATCTAATAAATACATGACAAAACCTCTTTATTTTTGCCCTTAACTCAGACTGCAAACCAAAAGCAGTATCTGTGAATTCCTCATTAAATGTCATGCTGAGACCTAACAGCAACATCTACAATATGTTAAAAATCTAATGACAAGAGCAAAGGATTTGGGCACAGCTGCCATTCCACTCCGTCTCCATCTGCTGAGCCTCAATAGAATGGCATACAAGATCAAATGTCAACAATATGTTGATGACAGAGCTACATGCATCCTCATCTAGGTGAAAAGAGCCTGTCATCCAGCTGCCTACACATCTGGAAGGAATAAATACTGGAAGAAAGAGTTTGCTTGAATTTAATTCAAGGAAGATGGTAGGAAAAAGTATCAAAAAAAGTCTTCATGAAATTGCAAACCTCTTCTCAGGCCATGGCCAGTTTAATGCAAATTGGTAGTAATTCACTTTGGCTCCTTTCCCCCTAAGTGACTTGGGCAAAATGACTGCACATAAATAATCTCACATGTGGAACGATCTTTGCCATAGTTTCCTATGTCTAGTTAAAACTATGCACCCAACTGCACTGAAATTAACAGTAGCTACTGTGGGACAAGTGGGTTCAAAGCCTTACTCAAACTCTCCAAGTACTGGACCTCATATTAAATGTCTTGGTTCTTGGCTTCACATCCCATGACATAAAAACATCCTGAAGAGCTGTCATTTGCATTTCCTCCATGCCAGTTTGCTAAAACTCACACTGCTCCCATGTTTAACCATGCATGAGATTATTTTAATAGTATTATTTTATTTCAATATACACAATATTTTATGAAGGGATCCTATGAAGTTTTAAGTTTTTACAGTTTAAGTTCTGTCATAGCAGCTTTCATGTAGATATAGGTGAATTGGTCAAGCAATTTAACTAACTCTTACAACATACTATTCCTGCATCTAAACTCAAATCTGCACATCTATGCAAATCTTCATGCTATCTGCAACCCCAAGGTGGTGATGCATTTTCCAATGATGTTGAGTAATAGCTCTTTCTCACAGTGCCCTACAATAAGCAATGCTTACCAACATGGGGTTTGGATATGATCTGTTTTTCTAAAGACACCTGACAGAATTTGCCAATACACAGAGCATATAAACCATTTGGTCTCAACCAGACAACTATAATTCACTTTGTATTAAAAGAAAGTATTTATTTCCTGTATCTGTCAGAAAGGAGTTCTGTCCCTGTGTCCTCTTCCTAGTACCAACAAGTAAATGCAGTCTGTGACTTTGCTTGGCCTTTTGGTAATGTAAAAAGCATCTGCTTGGTTTGACTTCTGCCAAGAGTGAAAAATTTCTTTGGGCAATAATCAGATGTACTACTTGCAGTTCTGCTTGGAGCTGTCAGAAGCTCACCCTGTTGACCTGAAGATGCCAAATCTCTCTTAAAAGGAGACTCAAGGGATGACACCAACACGTGGTTTTTCTTTTCACAGCAAGAGGCTGGTTCTTTCTTGCAAACTACTCCTGTTTTCAGAAGTATGTTAGTTCATATGAACTTTTCCTCTGGTGGTAATGTGTTGCAGTAAGCCATCTCCACATACTCTCCTAACCAACTTCTTTTCACATTATCAAGGGTTCTGACAAAACTGTAAGTTGTGCCCTGTGAAGCAAATGTGCAGGGCCTAAAGCTCCATAGTTTATGGCTGCAGGAGCACACATAGCTCACCCAGAGAGTCAATTAGTGACCTTTGCAGACCACACTGGATACATTCTACTGACACTTGCATGAAGCTCAAACACTCAAATTGTTCATCTTCTCACATATTCTGTGTGCTGACCTGATTAAGAGTTAATATGTTGAAAAAAAAGCTTGGCTTTGTACTAAAACTCTGAGTCTGCTTAAGGCCCTTCTTCCCGTGGTATTTGGAATTCTCCATCTGTTTACAATGGAACTGTACACGTATTCTGTTCCATCCAAGCTACTGACCAATTACTTAATCAGGATGTTTCCCAAATAGCAGCAGTCCTGTCAAGAGCTATTTCCGTAGAGCCTGAATTTTCTTCCACATTCAAAGTTCAATGCAATATTTGAGATATGGCTTGGTTAAGTTACCTTATCCTCATAAATAGTATGATTTGCTCTCCAGCTTCATGTCATCAAACTTTTCTATTACCTACCTTACTTTTTGTATCCTCAACTTACAAGTTCCCTTCCAAGTGCTATTTTAATTTAGTTTACAGAAGTCATGTTTTTCTGCTATTTCAGAGTTAGCTTCCTCTGGGTAAGTTGAAAAACACTAAACATTGCAAGACTTTGTGAATGCCAGAAATAAAACTACCTTCTGGCTGCCTTTCTCACTAATATCCACTGCTAACAGATCCAGGACAATACGATCCTTACTCTTCTATGTTTCTAAGGACCTTCAGCTCCAAACAAGTTTCTAATTTCATGTTCTTCTAAGTTCACTGACCTCTGTATACAACTGGAAACATGGAATTCAGAAATCACCCTAGACCCAAACAGCTTTAAAACAGACCCTCTTTTTTAGAGGCAAGCTCCAGCTATGCTTTCAAAATAGATTTTATAGCCTGTCCTTACTCCATATTTGGAGTCCTGTCTTCAAGCTTCCTATCAATGAAACTCAAATTGCAGACAATTCCCAGCACTACTGCTACCTGTACCCACCCCCAAGCTAGACATCTAAAAAGCAATTCCTTCCATGTACTCTCTAGCTACAGATAAATTTCAGAGATGTTCGCTAGGTTTGCAAAAAAACAAACCACAAACAGAAGCAACAAAAATCCAAAGTTTATGCATCCCACTCTTGTTACAAGTCAACACTACTACAGAGCTTTTGTTTTTCAGATTGAGGTTTAAAAATTATTCTTTAGTAAAACCAAGTTTCCATCTGAAATGCTAAGCAGGCCAATCTGAAAGGAGTCATTAGAAAGCGCATGAATCTCTAGCTCACAACTACCATATCTGATGACAATTCATGACTTTTACTCTATTTCTGAACACAATTTGTAACTGTCAAATCACGACAGCACTGACCTTCCCAAATCTCTGTGAAACATTAGGAGCAAGATGCATATGGACAATGCATGCTTGTATAACCAAGAGGCTCCTTAATACAATCCAAAAGTGTTGTAGTTCTCATAGAGAACATTTCTCTCTGAAAATTACATCAACAGCCAGTGGATTTCTAGTACAACTAAAATGTTTTAGTTTCACATCACAAAACTAATTAATTGCGTCTTCAAAACCTATATTTTAACAGCAAGATGGAGGAAACTCCCTGAGGAACAGAAACCTGCATTCCACTGACTGCTAGTCAAGGACATGGAGGAGGGGTTAATTTGAAGCAGAAATAATCACTGTATTTCAGTCCTCAGCAGGTTGCCATGCTTTTGCAGTGACTTAGAGGCCAACTTGCCAAGCCCTACTGTCCCAGTTCATCGATTGCAAATCGAAAGGCATCAGGGAAGGAAGGGAGGAAAAAGTTCAGACAACTCTAAAGAATAAGCATAGAGTGTGATGTAGCATTTCTTTGGGGAGTTTTGGAGTAATGTATAATTAAAATATCAACAAAATATTGCTTCAAACATGGCTCTGACTTATTTTTAATTAAGAAGTTGAGTGAGTAACAAGTATTACAAGCTGTTGGCACAGAGGCAACAAAAAAAGCTTTCTGATTCTCTCTAATATGCATATCAAATTAGAGATTGAAGAAGACAGTTTCACCAGGTTTCCTAAACCTTTTTCTACCGCATGCTGGCCAAGCTGCAAACATGTTTTTACTCAACTGAATATGACTACAAATACATCAACCACTGTAAAGACAGTGTGCTAAGAATATGATACAGTTTCCAACTCAAAACTCTATTTCCATTTTACATGTCTTGAAAAGTCCTTCAAACTTCTGGAGCAAACTTAGTACAAAACTCAAGACATAAGAAATACCTGTAAGTTGATGCACTAATTGGTACAACTAGAGGAAGGAGTAATATTTACAAGATTAACATCTGTATGTTTTCCAAACTTGGTCCTACACACCACACAAAAACAACAAGCAGCACACCAAAATGTTGAAACAATGCTCAACATCATCCAACAGGAAGGCTTTTTTTCACCAAATTAATTCAAACTGATCTAGCTGTGACCCTGTCACATATCCATAAAGTTCAAAGTCCAAAGCAGTCAGAAATGAAACATTTTTAACATCTTTAAACATGATGTGGGCAAGAGGAAACCAGCAAATTAGTTAGCAAATCCTGCTAGACTGGATAGATTTGAAAACGTGGGGGAAAGGTTTTTGGAAGCTATAAATACATGTGCAAGAAAGATGAAAAAGAAGCAACCTTTAGAATACATGCAATCCATCTGGAGAAAAATAATCCAGAACTACAGCAGATGAGAAAGACAGGAGTGCAGTGATGTGGAGCAAGTCTGAAAAGCAAGAGTGGGAAAAAATGGTACAAAATTTTTAGTGCACCAAAACAGCAGAAAAAGAAACCTGAAAAAAATAAACCCCAATGCTTTTTGACTGTGTAGGTAAAGGCTGTAGTCTAAAAGAAGCAGGAAAACATACCCTCTGTGGGCTTCTGGTAAAATTATGCTTATCACATTATGTACATTTAAACATATTCCAGAACAAGGGGGGGGGGGGGGGGG